>NC_080084.1:30508596-30613671 GCF_949987535.1 Balaenoptera acutorostrata
CCAGCAATCAGATGGGTCAGCGAATCAAAGTTTGTATCTCAAAATTAAAATGTTTGTCTTTATACAAAGAAAGGTTTTCCACTCCAGTTCCATGTCAATCACATAATCAATTCTCCTCCCAAACCCTGTTAGTTTGGACAAAATGGAAACTGGTAAGAAAGCACAGATGACTTAGTATTACTCATGTGTAGGATTTGTAAAATATCTTATGGGAATCATGTTGATGGTGGGTCAACAGCACTGATTTTTTCCTATGAGGAAAAATCAAGTAGGGTAAGAAATATGGATTTTCACCTGCCTTGTATTATTTTATTGGCCACTATACCATTTCAATGAAAATGGAAAAATCAGGACCATTTTCTCTCTTTTCCATTATACGAAGAATGGCTGAATCTTCATCTCATCACAGTGTTGAGTACAGATTTCTAATTAAGATGTCCAGATTCACACTGAAAATAGGGAGCACATCCTAGCACCATTAGAACCATCCACAAAGCTATGGAGAGAGTCAGGATTAAAGCTCGCAAGAGTGCGTCATGAAGGCAACACACCATACGCTCTGAAGACTAAAATTTCCACAGCTAAAATTCCACGAAAATATTTTATTTTATCAGGATTTTGTCTATCTATGCATCAAAGAATTCAATGTATTTTTAAAAGATTCCTTTCCTGTTTGTGTTTATTTGGGATATTTATAATATATACATACACACATGCATATATATATATACACACACACATACATATATGTATATAGATATATATGCATACATATGTGTGTGTGTGTGTGTATATAAAGCTACCCATGTGACTGATTTTTCTTTTCTTTTACTTTTTTATTTTATTTTATTTTTTTGGCCATGCCACATGGCTTGTGGGAATCTTAATTCCCCAACCAGGGATCGAACCCTGGCCCCTGGCAGTGAGAGCACCAAGTCCTAACCACTGGACCGCCAGGGAATTCCCTGACTGATTTTTAAATGACATCCAAGGAACATATACAATCTAAAGGGTTAACAATCCTTATAACAAGAATTTTCTACTTGGTTTGAAATTTAACATCCTGAATATTAATCAATATATTTAAAATTACTGCTACAATATTAGGTTTTAGTGTCTCCTTTACTTTTGTATTGTTTTGACCAAATAAAATATAATTTGTTAGGAAAATAATCAGTATCTTGGTTCTTTGTTATCCAACTTAATTTTAATCAAATAATTGACTCGACGGGGTTCTAAACAACCCCTGGGTAAAACACGAAAAAATGCACTTAAATAAGATAAACACAAAGACAAGTCTCAGGGTGTGTAGAACCAAGGCTATAGATCTTACCTAAAATGAATTAAAGTAAGCACTAAAGTACAGCGAGGTATTTATCTAAGGGAGCAGCTTGAAATCTGAAATGTCCCTCAGAGCAACCCCAGAATGGTTTGAAGATTAGACAGAGATTCTGTTTCTCACCCATTTATGAATTCAGTGTTAGGTTTCCGAGGGTTTGTTTTTTGTCTTTATTTTATCCAACATACTAGAGAGAGCTCCTGCTTCTATTCCTTATGCTTCTTTCTTTAGCATCATTCTATTCACCCCTCTCTCTCAAGCTCATGAGAACTGATGTGAAGAATATGCCTCAAAAACCATTAAATGATGTCAATGTAAATATCTGTCTATTTAAAAGTACATGTTGGTGCTCCTTCAGTAATGCAGACACTGAAATTCAAATGACAGAGAAGGTTAGCAGGTACCCCGCAGCAGGACGACTTGCAAATTCACGAAGCATTCAATATTTTTGTCAAATATATTTCAACAAAAATAAAGTGCATATTCAATAGAATATCTGTTGAGAGAATGAATAGATGTCCAGGTGAAAAAACTTACTGGAAATCCCAAGCCCCAGTTTCCTCTAGGGAAAATGGAAGTAACAATAGCACCCTCCCTACCTCATGGCAAATTTTCTGTGATGCCAAGGAGGTGTAGGCATGAAAACTTTTTGTAAAATCTCAGGTATGATCTAGTTACTCCATGAACATTTCAGGGATCATAACTGGCAAGAGAGCTTTTAAAACTCTCTTAGGATTTTTATTTCATCAGATTGAATAGTTAAAAATTTTATAAAATTCTAGTTTTATGATCCTTTGTTTATATCTAGTATTTTTCTCAAGACATAGTAAGGTACTGATTTTTTTTTTAAAGCAAAAACTGATTCACTTACATATTTTCCTAAAATTGTATCAGGTGCTTTACTTAGAAGGAATGTGTTTCAATCAGGCCAGGCCCAGGTCAACTGCTGAAGGCCGTGAAAATAGCACAGGCACCCTGTTGTCCTCTATATGCTCTCTTTTTAGTTTATTCTCATTTCTTAGCGAACCATGGCCCTTCCTGTCAGGAACAATAACTTGCTCATAAATAAACTGAAATTAATGCAGTGATGACAGTAAGATTATTATTATTATTACTATTATTTTTTTTGGCACTTCAACCTAAAAGATGGGGCTTGGGAAGATAAATAGCTTTACACAGAGGACTAGATTTTAAACCATGGTTTCAACAAAGTAAGAGCAGTAGAGAAGAGACCATTTGCTGCATCAGCCTTTGTCCAAACCTCACCATATACACACCATTGTCTAACAATGTTGAATTGTATCTCCCACACCTCAGAAGATGAAGCTTGCCATTTTAAATGGGGTGCTGTGACACACTGCTAGTTTGTACAAGATGCTATATTCCAAACTTGGGCAGTCACAAAGCATTTCGACTATTATTTTCTGGTGTTTTTGAAATCGTAAAGTTTTGTTTTATATATACTCAACGAAGTTTTCAGTTTGTATAAATGATTTCATCACGGTATCAATCACACCAGAAAGTTTATGATGATACATTTTTAGTTTCATTGTATTTTCAATGAAAATGAAACTATAATAATTCAACAACAAAAACACAATTGGTTAAATAAAACCTGAAGAAAAAAAAAAGAAAGAAAACTTTTTTCACTTTCTAAGTATATTATTCCAAAAGGGTTGAGGTAGTTTTAGAGGCTTTTCAAATATCTTTTTTTTTTCAAATCTTGTCATCTAGAATAAAATTTTTCTAAGGACAAGGTTTCTTACAATGTTTGTAGAAATTGACAGAAAAGAGCCTGATGTGTTCATAAGATTTTTATAACGTTTGTAAGATTTAAAAAATCCAAACTTTATATATAAACGAAAGGATTCCAAACCATAACTCAAGAAACAGATGGAGAATCTTAAGGTCTTCCCAATAGCTCTTGGACCCAAGGACTGACCAATGATTATCTTCCCCATTTTAAATGTCATGTGTGTCAACACTTAGAATATGCTCCTACATCTGGTTACCACATCTCACAAAGAATAAGAAAACTTCAGTTTGGGAGACCAATGTTAAATACTCAGAAATTCGCAAGACAATTGCTAAATATAGTCATTATAATAAGTGATTAAATTATGTAAACAAAATTAAAACAATTATATTAAAAACAGAGGTAATAACTACTCAGATCACATAAATTCCTAATTATTTTACTGTATTTGGCATTTCTCTGCACTCCTGAGGTTTCTGTCTGGTGGAAATATTACACAAGAGAGGACTACTGCATATCTCTTCCCAATGCCATGTCCAGTGACACTATGTGGATAGCCAGGAATTGGTCAACATGGAAGGGTTTAGACCAAGTAGATTAGAAAATGCTATAAATTGAGCTCTTCCCCCCAGTGAACTGGTTGTGAACCATTTATCAGCACACCACTGAGCACAAGAGATCTAGAGAAAGCCCCCACTCCATTTCCATAATCAACACCGCCTTTTCTGTGGCAGTGCTCATATGTGCATGTCAGCATTCTTCTAAATTGGGGGGCATTTCAACAAGGTGTCAAAGGATTATTTTAAGTTGAAAGAAAAATAAAATATTTTTAAAGCACTTTTTTGAATATCGTTTTTGTGCCTTTTCTTTCTTCTACTGAAAACATTTTCATACTCTTTTACTTTAATACCTATAATTATTTTGTGAGGTTGTCATCCTTTTTCCTCATGTGGAAACTGAGACAAAGAAGTTTAATAATTTACCAAGGCCCTACGACTAGTAAATTAGATTCACACCCAGGACTTCAGACTTCCAATTTATTTATTTATTTATTTTAATTAATTTATTTATTTATATTTTTGGCTGTGTTGGGTCTTTGTTTCTGTGCGAGGGCTTTCTCTAGTTGTGGCAAGCAGGGGCCACTCTTCATCGCGGTGCGCGGGCCTCTCACTATCGCGGCCTCTCTTGTTGCGGACCACAGGCTCCAGACGCGCAGGCTCAGTAGTTGTGGCTCACGGGCCTAGTTGCTCCGCGGCATGTGGGATCTTCCCAGACCAGGGCTCGAACCCGTGTCCCCTGCATTAGCAGGCAGATTCTCAACCACTGCGCCACCAGGGAAGCCCCCCTATTTTTTTTTCAAATAAATTATACCTGCCGTGCTTAGCTTGATATCAAAATATTTTGCCCCAAATTTTAAGATGTAAAGGATATTCATTAATTTTAAGCTGGCAGTTTGCTTATTTTTATTTGATGCTATTTATTGACTTAAAATGTGACAGTATTAGGATACTATGTTTTAGAAAATTTAGAAAAATGTAAAGTTTTGGTTCCACATAAGCAAAAACCATGACCTACTCTCATGTGAACACATTCAAATTAACAGGTTAAAGCCACATGTATAAAGTTTATCCTATTTAAATTTAATGATGGCTTATTATAAATATGGAAATAAGCAACTTTATATATTTTTCTTCTGAATAACTCTCTAATACTTAACATTCTTATTTAGATGTAGATTTTGGAATTTTTCCTTTCTTGCCAAATGATGTGCATATATTCTAGCTTCTTTATAAGCCATCCAAAATCAGACTGCACTATCCTATTCCTTTATTTTGATCTCTTTTGAACCCAGTTTCAGATAATGACATAGAAGGTAAATACAGTCATAACATTACTGCAGCTGGGCAGACTCAGCCTCATTCTGAATGACACAGATCATATTCCAAACTGGCTCTAGGACTCCCATCAAAGCATTTATTATATTCACCATTGCTACATATTTTATGCAGTTCCAAATTCTTTATTTGGATTCATAACAATGTGGAGAAGAACTTGGCCAAATTTTACCCTTAAACTATCTTTGGATAAAGTGCAGTAAGCAAGGTCATTTTGGAACCAACAATTCTAGATTTGGACAAATTTCACTTAAAAAGATCAACATATGGTGGGAATGTAAATTGGTGCAGCTGCAACAGAAAAAACCAGTATGGAGGTTCCTCAAAAATATAAAAATAGAACCACATGATCCAGCAATCCCAATTCTGGGTTCACATCCAAAGGAAATGAAATCGCTATCTTGAATAAATCTGCACTCCCGTGTTCTCTGCAGCATTATTCACAAGAACCAAGACATGGAAATGAATGGATAAAGAAAATGTGAGGATGTGATGTGCAGCATGGTGACTGTAGTTAATAACACTGTATTGTATATTTGAAAGTTGCTAAGAGAACAGATCTTTAAAGTTCTCATCACAAAAATAGTGGTAATTTTGTGAGGTGATGGAGGTGTTAACTAACATTATTGTGGGAATCATTTCGCAATACACACCTGCATCAATCAAATCATCACCTTGCACACCTTAAACTTATACAACATTATGTGTCAATTACTTCTCAATAAATCTGGGGAAAAAAAGAAGGATCAACATAATTCAAGCCTGCTTTTTGAAGTAAAAATAAGAGATCTATTCATTATAAATTAATTTACTAGGTTCATTATAGAAAATATGTGAGTGGATTTTGGGAGCCTGTATTTTGATGACATTTTTTACAGGGACATTTAAGTTGACTGATAAGATCTGACTCCAAGCTTGATAAGTGAAGCCATTATTCTTATTTTCTACCTAAAAGAGTGGCTACAAAATAAAGTTGTCTCAGGGCTAGTTTCTCTCACTATGTTGAATTTAATGACTCAGCAGTCTAATTGTCCTTTCCACGGTAGAAATCCCTTAAAACTGTTCTACACATCATTACATTATCATCTGATGCTAAGCTTGGGCTTGTTTCTATAAAATCAGGGTACGGCTCATCCATCTGAGTTCTGGGTTTCATGGATAATGACAGTGGCTTGGAATACTCTCTGGAAAGGCACTAGAAGATCTGTCTTTCACAGGTAGCAATGTGACCTCAGGGAAGGGCCTCAAAGTCCCTAAACTTAGTTTTACTTTTGCAAAATGGGAGGTGAGACCACATAAATTACTAGATCAGCTTCTGGCATGGTTCCTTCTATTTGGTGGTCTAGCAAGGGATTTCTAAAGAAGTGTCTTTTCCATATCCTTGTATAAATTTATTCAAATGTATGAAGAGTGTAATTGTTGAAATGTGGGTGAGGGGATAAAGAATTATATTGAAGCACATTACAATATAAAATATCCATTAAGAATCCAATAAAATACAGGATCCCATTCAGATTTAAAGCTATGACTACAAATGTGACCTAATCACGCTTCTCTCCTTGAAGTACCTGTGCAGTGTTGGGGACCTTACATCCTGGTGTGTCTGGGAACTGTCCCAATTTAGACCTGCTGTTGTTGTGTCTAGCTTAGCATTTATACCAGACCAAAAAGAGTCCCAGTTTGGACAATCAAGTATATGGTTACCCTGTATACGGCAGATGAAGAAACTGTCACCGGCTGTCACCTGTTCATAGTTTGGATAAGACCGGAGAGAGCAAATGTCTATTTCTCTACTATCACAGCGTATGGAGAACAGGGTAGCCATATCTAAAGGGAAATCAATTCTGTTTCTAATTTAAGTCTATGAAGCTTAATTTACCTTTCAAATAAGTTATGAAAGTAGGGACATTATTGAGAAAGCTATAAAAATTGAGGCTTATTTACAATAGGCAATTGTTTCCATTTTTATTTTCTCTACTTTTCTTGCAGATATTCTCTGTGTAAATGCTATTTTTCTTCTGGCTTAAATAGACTGGTTTCTTAGGTAACCCTTTGAGGAGTTCAGCCAGTACCCAGAATTGTGTACCTGCTAGTTTGCTGTGAAAGCCACATGCTGGGCTGGTGGCACCTTCAGCCCTGCCACTCTAATTAACAGCTGATGGCCTTTGGAAACAAACAGCTATTTGGAAAACAGCAGGGCCTTGAGTTACGGTAAAGTCCAACCTGTAAAAACACTTGACCTCTGCTTCACTTAAGACTCTCCCAGAGAGGAAGAGATGGCATGGTTTTGGCAGTCCACCTTCGTCCTCCATCCGCCAGGACTGGGGTCTCCATTACCATGGTGATGAGAGATCACTGTACCTTGGAGTCAGTTTCATTCCCCACCTTCTACTAATCCCTGTTCCTCCTTTTCTGTTTGTTCTCCTTGCTTATCTAAACTTTAAAACTTCTGCCTTTTATATCTCAAAACTTTTAGTATAACCCAAATGGATTTCCTTGCTCACTGAATCTGCTTCTTGCTGTTTATAAAGATGTTCAGTGTGCTGGAACCACTGAACATTGAATCCGTTGAACTGTTTTGAAGTATTTGCAGCACCCTTTATTGAGATATAATAAAAGGACATGAAAATGCCAGGCATAAATTGAGCACAATAAATATTTGTTATATGAATAAGTCGGTGAACACAACAGTACATTTTTATCCAAAATCACAAATATTGTCTCTTTTATTTTGAAATGGAATATAACAGAAATGTAAAGCACTAACTTTAAATGTGGTAAGCCTTAAAATTCATTTTTTAAAATGCCATTAGAAAGATTGATCATCCAGTGATATTTATAAAAAAGGGATAATGTATTGTAGAGAGGTATTTGGCATTCAGATATCAGACCTGGGATCTACTACGGGAACTTGAGTACGTTACCCCAGCCTTTGTTCTTTAATGTAAAATGGGCATAGTAATCCCTGCTTAGAAGGATTGTAAAAATTACTCTTTGTAATATGTGTAAAACTTTCTTACAATGCATGTGCCTAATAAATATTAGCACCTATTTATAATTATTATATGCAAAATGAAATATTGGTAAAAAAAACTGCTTGAGAAAAATTAATTCTAGATTTCCCAGTGAACTGAAAACTAGTGTACACTCCTGCAAGATTTCTCTAGGCCACTCAGAATTTCTCTTTCCTCTTCAATTTAATTTTAAAAAATTACATTTTAAAAGCTCTGGGTGAAACTGTGGCATGATGCAAATTCTGACATGCTGTAAAGAATGAAGATTACTATAAAGCTACAGTCATCAAGCTATTGTGATACTGCTAAAATAGACAAATAGAGGAATACAACAGAAGAGAAAGCCTAGAAATAGACCCAAACAATTATTACAGTCAACTGATCTTTGTTTGACAAAGGAGCAAAGGCAATACAATGGAGAAAAGACTGACTTTTCCACAGAGGGTGCTGGAATAAATGGACATCCACATGCAAAATAATTAATCTAAACAGATTTCACATTCTTCACAAAATTTACTTAAAATGGACCATAGACCTCACTGTAAAGTGCAAAACTACACAACTCTTATAAGGTAACAGGAAACAATCTAAATGACCTTGAGTTTGGCAATGACTTTTTAAATACAGCAGCAAAAGAATAATATGTAAAAAATTGAGAAGTTGGACTTCATTAAAATTAAAAAGCTCTGCTCTGTGACATGTCAAGAGCATAAGAAACCAAGCCACACGTGGGGAGACAATAGTTGCAAATGGCACATCTGATAAAGAACTATTATCAAAACATACAAAGAACTCTTAAAACTCAACTATAAGAAAACAAAAAACTCAAGTAAAATGGGTGAAAGACCTAGACAGACACCTCACCAAAGAAAATATACAGAGGACAAACAGGCATATGGAAAGATGCTCCACATCGTAAGTCATCAGGGGAATGTGAATTAAACAAGATACCACTATACACCTATTAAAATGGTAAAAATCCAAAACACTGACAACACCAAATGCTGGTGAGTATGTGGAGCAATGGGAACTCTCATTCATTGTTGGTGGGAATGCAAAATGGTGCAGCCACTTTGGAAGACAGTTTGGTGGTTTCTTAACAAAACTAAACATACTTTTATCGTACGACCCAGCAGTTATGATCCTTGGTGTTTACCCAAAGGAGCTGAAAGCTTATGTCCACACAAAAACCTGCACATGGATGTTTATAGCAGCTTTATTCATAATTGTGAAAACTTAAAAGTAATGAGGATGTTATAAAATGTCAACAGTAGGTACTGACCCACACTATACATAATATTTTACGTTGTGGGGCTGTGGCTAAATGGAGTTCTTGCATTAGGAAACAAAATGATAATAAACTTAGAACACAAATCTCAAATTTGCTAGCTTTGGACAAAATACTGGAAAGCACTTTGCACTGCATGTGGGTAAATCATTACAATTGTGTTGAGGGGCTTTCCACTAGCAGGGCAGCCCAGTGGCTGTCTAAGTCAGCGAGGGGACATGTTCCAAATAGGTTTTTTGTAATCAAATACCTGTAAGTTAACTACCATTTGCAACATTCAATATTAACTAGACTTGACTTAAGGTTATCCCATGATAACATCACTGCCACTCTCAAAATATTACTTTATTTGGTTTTGTTAAGAGATGATCACTTGGTTTAAAATTGGTATGAGGCAGTTACAGTGATTTAAAAAAAGACTAAAGAGAGTATGTAACTTGAATACTGTCAGAAGGAATCTGAATCTATAACTTATGTGGCTTCAAGATCAAGCGCTTTCCATTGTGGAAACACACTCTGAGGTTATCTTCAATTCATTGTTCTTTCATTTCTCTGGGATGGTCGTCTTCACTAAGTTTATGAGATAGGATGCCTGGGTTCCAATCTCATTATTAGCAGAGCTGTAACTTAAAATTTTCATCAGACCTCCAATCAACTTTGCAATTCATTATGCAACTCGCTGAGAGAGGTATGATGAATAACTGCTACATCTGGTGGCTCCTATTTTAGCTATTTATTATCTGAATATTGTACTAAATTGTTTCTCCTTACTTTAAATGTTTACACCCTTTACATTTCAGTGCCCAGGGGCAAAATCCCGCACAGCCTGCCTCTGAGACTTCACCAACACCACCGTGATTTTACATCCTCACTCACCTCCAGGCACGGGCTCCCACATCCCCAAAGGGAGAGATTCAGATCAAATGCTCTTTATGGAGCTTGTCAGCTCAAATATACCTCATTTGACCTAGAGCTGCCCGACATTTACACTCGAATAAAGATTGCTTAGAATGAACTTTCTTGAGGAAATCATGGGGAGTTTGACTGATGTCCATATGCCTTCTACTGTCGGATACTCTGATCCCTGTGGACCCAAATATGTACTGCAAAAATACTGCAGCTAGATATCAGTATCTTTTCTTTGGAAAAATTTCAATATTCTGATGGTGCTTTGGTTTTTATATCTTAAACTATGTGCTCTCGTTTTCCATGTGATTAACTTGAATATACCTTCTTTATCAATAAAAGTATAATAAATATTAATATTGATATACTCTAAAGAAGGTTAACAATATTAAAATTCTCGACGATCAAATACCCATTTATTGTATATGTAGACTATGGTAGATAGGTAGATAAATAGATGACATATCAATAGATAGGTAGATGACCTATAGATAGATGATAGATGACACAGAGACACATGATAGTAGATAGCAGACAGACAGATAAATGAGTTATATATAGATAATAGATATTGGTAGATATAGTGACCCACTCTGTGCCAGGTACCATGCTATGGTGAGTAAAATTGGGCAGGCAGTCAAAAAATCAATACTACTTAACAAATGTTTATTATGTGACAGGCATATTATGTTCTGGGTATACAGCCAAGTACAAGGTAAGGCCTCTTATCAAAGAGCTTATATTCTTGCAGAAAAAGAAAAATGGTTAAGTAAATGTTTTCAAATTATTGACAGAAGATACATAAATGATAAGACCAGGATAATGTGGAACATTATTTTTCTTAAGATTGTGAAGTGAGCTAACTCAGCAAGGGTGTTTAGGGAAGGGACTTTTGAGGACTTGACATTGGAATTATCAGCTGAATGCTGAGAAGGAGGCAGCTTCATGAAGATTCATTCATTCATTTATTCGCTCAACATATATACTGAGTAACCAGCAAGTCCCCAGCACAGTTTACGTGAACGTAACATTAAAGCCTCCATCCTCATTCTCATTTTTGTGAAAGAAACAATAAATGAAATAATATATGTGTATACATAATAACTATTATATACAGTTATTAGATAATGAAAAGAGATAAAGAGAAAAATAAAACAGGAAGGGGATCAGAAAGTGTGTGTGTGTGTGCACGCATGTGTGTACATGCATGTATGCAGGTGCATGTGTGTTGGTATGCATGCACATGTGTGTGCCTGTGTGTGCATGCATGTGTGCAGCTGCATGTGTGTGCTTGTATGCATGCACATGTGTGCACATGTGCTTATATGTGTACACATGAGTGCGTGTGCATGCATGTCTGTGTATGCATGCAAGTGTGTGTGTGTGTGTGTGTGCCTGCATGTGTATGTGGTTGTTGCTGAAGTGTTGGGTAATGATACTGCAGAAGCAGAGAGGGACTGGATCACAGAGAGCCTTTAGGACATTGTCAAAAAGTAGACTTACAGGTGCAACAAACCTTTGAAGACTTTAAAACATGGGCGAAAGCCTAACGCAATTAAAATTGTAGTGCTGTAATGCAGAATTTGCAAATTAATGTCCTTTACCAAAAACAGTTGATGCCCAATAAGAAATGCTGAGTTAACCAAAAAAAAGGAATCACTCAAATTGTCTCATATGCTAAGCTTCATTTTAACAAAATACACTCCAATTAACCCTCTTAATAAAGTGAATATTAATATAAAAATCAAGAGAAACACAAGTTGGGCTTTGTATTATGGTAATTAGAGTTTACCATAGATACAGAAGCGAACATTAATAGGGTATCTATTCATTTGTTTTCCAGCAGATAAAAGAAAATTATTATTTTGAATGATGATAGTATTGGAGAAAAATGATCATATATTTTACAAGAACAACCAGAGAAGAGATTTTTAGTTTGTCATTTTCATTGCTAAAAGGAGCAAAAAACAGGAATGAAGTTATTCCTTCAACTAAAGCAAGTTTAAATATGTCACTGTGATGTAAATAGCATGTAATGTAAAACTAAAATTGGGTCAAAACATGTCATACATGACTTTTATATTGATTCTAAAAAATTGTGCCTGAAAGTAAGATGGCAGTTTGGTTCATTGGAATGATAGATTATAGACAGCTAAACCTCTTTCTTAGCATATACAATACCTGATAAACTGGATGTAAATGATAGATGAATCAGCAAATACTTCTACAATTCATAATAGGATTCTCTTTTCCGTTCACAGAAATTACCACTGTATTCTTTACATGATATATTCACCTAATGCAATTGATATTCTTCTAATTCTTTCCTGTCTTTTAAAGAATAACACATGAATTAGCCCTTACAAAAAAGTACACCTAACTATATGGGATCATTTTTTCCAATGTCAGAAACCTACGAAGTCTTGTGGAATACTTTTCATATGTACATCTGCATAAAAAAGCTGTAAAGACTTTCTTGGGTTTCGGGGGGTGGAGAATTTCTTACATAGTCATTAGTGAACTTGGATTTTTACTTAAAGCTATGACTTTCCCAGATATATAATGAAAGTATCTTGCTTGGATGTCACATGGTTCATACTACTTTATATGCCTTTCAAACTGACAGTTCAACCTATGAAACAGGTTATTTAAACAAACAAATTGAATTCCCTGCAAAGTATTCTAATAATAATTGCGATATACAGTGCTCACAAAATATGTTGCTTTCCTTTCCAAAGCACTTTACTAATTATCCAATTTGTTAATCTTAGCTTATCTCCCTGACTTTCCATATATTTTCACATATCTTAAAACATAACTTGTTTTTCTTTTCTGGCATAAACTACTACTTAGAAATTCTCTCCATCTGCTTCCTCTTTATGAAAATAATGTAAATTCATTGAACCCAAGGGTTGACCAAATAAGTACTATATCAAATAAATATAATCATTTGCTGTAATTAAATTATCTAATTTAATCCAATTAGTGCATCAATTAATTTGGATAGATTAGCAAAAAAACTGGTGAACACTTCTGAAGTTAAAACATCACTGTTGAAGATGGCGGTGTGGAAAGACACCGAGTTAGCATCTCCCCACAACTAGGGAACCTGCTGGCTGCTGGTGGGGGACCCTGATGCCCAAGGAGATGGGAGGAACCGCCAAGTGAACCGGTAGGATGTGGGGGGACAGAGGGGAGAGGAGAAGTGGAGGCCAGACAGGATGAGAGCCCCTGAGGCCAGGGAGATCAGGAGATGCAGGCGGGAGGTGCCCTCCGGGAGGAGCAGGAGAGGAGAGGAGGGTGACTGCCCCGACCACTCGGACACAGGGAGCCTGCTGAGCTCCCAAGCTGGTCCCCTGCCCTCTGAGACCAGGGGTGGGGGGCACGCCTGGGCCTCTTTTGTCCCTTGAGCGTAAGCCCCACTGCCTTTTCCAGCCCTGTGGGTCCTAAGCATAGGCCCCGCCCAACACCCAAACCTCGCCCTGGCTTAGGCCCTGCCCTCCACAGCCAAGGCCTTTTCCCCATTGTTTTTTTCTTTCTTTCTTTCTTTCTTTTTTTTCCTCTTGTCCCTCCTCCTCTTTTTTACTACTGTGGTACTGTTGTATTTTCCGGTTGTTGATTCATCTGTATTTTTATATTCTTTCTAACATATCTGTTACTTTCCTAGTCTAATTTTATTTTTTGCTTTGTTATTGTTCTCTTTTTTTTTTTTTTGCCACCCCACATGGCTTGCAGGATCTTGGTTCACGGGCCAAAGCTCCTGCGGTGGGAGGTCCATGTCAGAAACACTGGACTAACAGAGAACCTCAGACCCCAAGAAATATTCATTGGAGTGAGGTCTCACAGAGGTCTTCATCTCAGCACCAAGACCCAGCTCTACCCAAGAGCCTACAAACTCCAGTGGTGGAAGCCTCAGGCCAAACAACCAGTAAGACAGGAACACAATCCCACTCATAAAAAAAAAAAAAGAAAAGAAAATGAGATGGCAAAAAAAAATGTCACAGATGAAGGAGCAACGTAAAACCCTACAAGAGCAAATAAATGAAGAAGAAACAGGCAATCTAACTGAAAAAGAATTCAGAGTAATGATAGTAAAGATATCCAGAATCTCAGAAGTAGAATGGAGGCATGGATTGAGAAAATACAAGGAATGTTTAAGGAAGATCTAGAAGAACTAAAGAACAAACAGAGATGAACAACACAATAACTGAAATGAAAAATACCCAAGAAGGAATGAATAACAGAATAACTGAGGCAGAAGAATAAATAAGTGAGCTGGAAGAAAAAATGGTGGAAAAAAATGCCAAGGAGCAGAATAAAGAAAAATGAATGAAAAGAATTGAAGACAATCTCAGGAAACTCTGGGATAACACTAAACGCACCAACATTCGAATTATAGGGGTCCCAGAAGAAGAGGAAAAGAGAGGGTCTGAGAAAATAATTGAAGAGATTATAGTTGAAAACTTCCCTAACATGGGAAAGGGAATAGTCAGCCAAGTCCAGGAAGCACAGCGAGTCCCATACAGAATAAACCCTAGGAAAAACACACCAAATCACATATCAATCAAGCTAACAAAAATTAAATTCAAAGAAAAAATATTAAAATCAGCAAGGCACAAAACAAAAAATAACATATAAAGGAATCCCCATAAGGTTATCAGCTGATTTTTCAGCAGAAATTCTGCAGGCCAGAAGGGAGTGGCAGGATACACTTAAAGTGATGAAAGAGAAAAACCTACAACGAAGATTATTCTACCCAGCAAGGATCTCATTCAGATTTGATGGAGAAATCAAAAGCTTTTCAGACAAGCAAAAGCTAAGAGAATACAGCACCACCAAACCAGCTTTACAACAAATGCTACAGAAACTTCTCTAGGTGGGAAACACAAGAGAAGGAAAAGACCCACAAAAACAAACACAAAACAATTAAGAAAATGGTTATAGGAAAATACATATCGATAATAACCTTCAATGTAAATGGATTAAATGCCCCAACCAAAAGACACAGCCTGGCTGAATGGACACAAAAACAAGACCCATATATATGCTGTCTACAAGAAACCCACTTCAGACCTAAGGACACATACAGACTGAAGGTAAAGGGATGGAAAAAGATATTCCACGCAAATGGAAATCAAAAGAAAGTTGAAGCACCAATACTTGTATCAGATAACATATACTTTAAAATAAAGACTATTACAAGAGACAAAGAAGGACACTACATAATGATCAACGGATCAATCGAAGAAGAAGACGTAACAATTATAAATGTTTATGCACCCAACATAGGAGCACCTCAGTACATAAGGCAAATGCTAACAACCATGAAAGGAGAAATAGACAGTAACACAATAACAGTAGGGAACTTTAACACGCCACTTACACCAATGGACACATCATCCAAACAGAAAATAAATAAGGAAACACAAGCTTTAAATGACACAACAGACCAGATAGATTTAATTGATATTTATAGAACACTCCACCCGAAAGTGGCAGAATACACTTTCTTCTCAAGTGCACATGGAACATTCTCCAGGAAAGATCACATCTTGGGTCACAAATCAAGCCTCGGAAAATTCAAGAAAATTGAAATTGTATCAAGCATCTTTTCTGAACACAACACTATGAGACTGTAAATCAATTACAGGAGAAAAACTATAAAAAACACAAATACATGGAGGCTAAACAGTGTGCTACTAAATAACCAAGAGATCACTGAAGAAATCGAAGAATAAAAAATACATAGAAACAAATGACAACAAAAACACGATGACCCAAAACCTATGGGATGCAGCAAAAGCAGTTCTAAGAGGGAACTTTATAGCAATTCAATCTCACCTCAAGAAACAAGAAAATCTCAAATAAACAATCTAACCCTATGATTAAAGCAACTAGAGAAAGAACAAAGAAAACCCGAAGTCCGAACAAGGAAAGAAATCATAAAAATCAGAGCAGAAATAAACGACACAGAAATAAAGAAAACAATAGCAAAGATCAATAAAACTAAAAGCTGGTTCTTTGAGAAGATAAACCAAATTGATAAACCCTTAGCCAGACTCATCAAGAAAAAAAGGGAGAGGACGCAAATCAATAAAATTAGAAATGAAAAAGGAGAAATCACAATTGACACCACAGAAATACAAAGGATTATAAGAGACTACTACAAACACCTATATGCCAATAAGATGGACAACCACAAAGAAATGGACAAATTCTTGGAAAGGTACAATTTTCCAAGACTGACCAGGAAGAATTAGAAAATATAAACAGACCTATCACAAGTAATGAAATTGAAACTGTGATTAAAAATCTTCCAACAAACAATAGTCCAGGACCAGATGGCTTCACAGGCGAATTCTATCAAACATTTAGAAAAGAGCTAACACAGATGCTTCTCAAAGTCTTCCAAAAAATTGCAGAGGGAGAAACACTCCCAAATTCATTCTATGAAGCCACCATCACCCTGATACCAAAAAGAGAAAAAGATACCACAAAAAAAGAAAATTACAGACCAATATCCCTGATGAACATAGATGCAAAAATCCTGAACAAAAAACTAGCGAACAGAATCCGACAACTCATTAAAAGGATTATACACCATGATGAAATGGGATTTATCACAGGGATGCAAGGATTCTTCAATATACGCAAATAAATGTGATACACCACATTAACAAATTAAGGAATAAAAACCATATGATCATCTCAATAGATGCAGAAAAAGCTTTTGACAAAATTCAACACCCATTTATGATAAAAAATCTCTAGAAAATGGGCACAGAGAGAAATTACCTCAACATAATAAAGGCCATATATGAGAAACCTACAGCAAGCATCATACTCAATGGTGAAAAACTGAAAGCATTTCCACTAAGACCAGGAACAAGACAAGGATGTCCACTCTCGCCACTCTTATTCAACATAGTTTTGAAAGTCCTAGCCACGGCAATCAGAGAAGAAAAAGAAATAAAAGGACTCCAAATTGGAAAAGAAGAAGTAAAACTGTCACTGTCTGCAGATGACATGATACTATACATAGAAAATCCTAAAGATGCTACCAGAAAACTACTAGTACTAATCAATGAATTTGGTAAGGTTGCAGGATACAAAATTAATGCACAGAAATCTCTGGCATACCTATACACCAACAATGAAAAATCAGAAAGAGAAATTAAGGAAACAATCCGATTTACCATCGCAACAAAAAGAATAAAATACCTAGGAATAAACCTGCCTAAGGAGGCTTAAGACTTGTACTCAGAAAACTGTAAAACACTGATGAAAGGAATCATAGATGACGTAAACAGATGGAGAAATATACCATGTTCCTGGATTGGAAGAATCAATATTGTGAAAATGAACATACTACCCAAAGCAATCTACACATTCAGTGCAATCCCTAACAAACTACCAATGGCATTCTTCACAGAATTAGAACAAAAAAATTCACAATTTGTATGGAAACACGCAAGACCACGAATAGCCAAAGCAATCTTGAGAAAGAAAAATGGAGCTGGAGGAATCAGGCTCCCTGACTTCAGACTATTCTACAAAGCTACAGTAATCAAGACAGTATGGTACTGGTGTAAAAACAGAAATATAGATCAATGGTAAAGGATAGAATGCCCAGAGATAAACCCACACACATATGGTCACCTAATTTACGACAAGGGAGGCAAGAACATACAATGGAGAAAGGACAGCCTCTTCAACAAGTGGTGCTGGGAAAACTGGACAGCTACATGTAAAACAATGAAATTAGAACACTCCCTAACACCATACACAAAAATAAACTCAAAATGTATTAAAGACCTAAATGTAAGGCCAGACACTGTAAAACTCTTAGAGGAAAACATAGGCAGAACACTCTATGACATAAATCACAGCAAGATCCTTTTTGACCCACCTCCTAGAGAAATGGAAATAAAAACAAAAATAAACAAATGGGACCTAATGAAACTTAAAAGCTTTTGCACAGCAAAGGAAACCATAAACAAGACGAAAAGACAACCTTCAGAATGGGAGAAAATATTTGCAAACGAAGCAACTGATAAAGGATTAATCTCCAAAATATAAAAGCAGCTCAAGCAGCTCAATATCAAAAAAACAAACAACCCAATTAAAAAAATGGGTAGAAGATCGAAATAGACATTTCTCCAAGGAGGACATACAGATGGCCAAGAGGCACATGAAAAGATGCTCAACATCACTTATCATTAGAGGAATGCAAATCAAAACTACAATGAGGTATCACCTCACACCAGTCAGAATGGCCATCATCAAAAAATCTACAAACAAATAAATGCTGGAGAGGGTGTGGAGAAAAGGGAACCACCTTGCACTGTTAGTGGGAATGTAAACTGATACAAGCACTATGGAGAACAGTATGGAGGTTCCTTAAAAAACTAAAAATAGAACTACCATATGCCCCAACAATCCCACTACTGGGCATATACCCTGAGAAAACCATAATTCAAAAAGAGACATGTGAGAGTCTGCCTGCCAATGCAGGGGACACGGGTTCAAGCCCTGGTCTGGGAAGATCCCACATGCCGCGTAGTGACTAGGCCCGTGAGCCACAACTACTGAGCCTGCGCGTCTGGAGCCTGTGCTCCACAACAAGAGAGGCTGCGATACTGAGAGGCCCACGCACCGCAATGAAGAGTGGCCCCCACTTGCTGCAACTAGAGAAAGCCCTCGCACAGAAACGAAGACCCAACACAGCCATAAATAATAAAAATAAATAAATAAATAAATAAATAGCATTCCCTTTTAAAAAAAAAAGAGAGAGACATGTACCACAATGTTAACTGCAGCACTATTTACAACAGCCAGGACATAGAAGTAACCTAAATGTCCATCAACAGATGAATGGATAAAGAAGATGTGGTACATATATACAATGGAATATTACGCAGCCATAAAAAGAAATGAAATTGAGTTATTTGTAGTGAGGTGGATGTACCTAGAGTCTGTCATACAGAGTGAAGTAGTCAGAAAGAGAAAAACAAATACCATATTCTAAAGCATATATATGGAATCTAAAAAAAAAAATGGTACTGATGAACCTAGTTGCAGGGCAGGAATAAAGATGTAGGCATTGAGAATGGACTTGAGGACATCGGGTGGGAGGGTGAAGCTGGGGTGAAGCGAGAGTAGCATGGACATATATACGCTACCAAATGTAAAATAGTTAGCTAGTGGGAAGCAGCAGCATAGCACAGGGAGATTAGCTTGGTGCTTTGTGATGACCTAGAGGGGTGGGATAGAGAGGATGGGAGGGAGGCTCAAGAAGGAAAGGATATGGGGACATATGTATGCATATGGCTGATTCACTTTGGTGTACAACAGAAACTAACACAGTATTGTGAAGCAATTACACTCCCATAAAGATCTATTTTAAAAAATCATTGTTATGTATCTTTGATGATTTATACTAAGGCTATTCCATTTTGCATTCAAGACAGCAGAGTAAGTAAGGGAAACAAAATTGTCCATTTTAAACCTAAAAATTTATGGCTAAACCAGAAATAAAAGGTTAAGAATTTTGAAAAAAATAAATAAGAATTTGTAAAATATGTTTCTTTTGTTCTTTATCATTTGAATTAAGCTTTATTTCCACAATTTAAATTCCCTTATATCACGATTTGTACAGCTCATTTGAATCCCCATGAAAATGTCTAATCAATCGTGAGATTATGAATGAGAACATTTTATCAGTTTCTTTGCCTTCTATATACAGGCCACATAAACTGCCAAGATTTAGGATTTAGGATTGTAAACCTAAACAGCCTGCAGGCTGTAAGCAGGTCATGGGGTTCCGGTCAATGGGGCTCACTCCACTTCTATTTAAGGCAGCCACCAGTCAGCTGTTCCTGTAGATATCATGCATGACAGCAGGCCTGGTATTGCCAAGCCTTCCTGCTTTTAAAAGAAACTAGAATCTATGTTCTCTACATGGAAGTCTATCAGCCAAAAAGGAGACTTGTTCTGCAAAAGACCCTTTGAAAAGGATGAAAAGATAAGCTACAGACAGAAAATATTTGCAAACCATATGTCCAACAAAAGATTAGTATCTAGACTATATAACAAACGTTCAAAACTTGACAGGAAAAAAAAAAAACAAATAGAAAATGGGCAAAATATGTAAACTAACAGTTCACTGGAGAAGATATACAAATAGCAAATGAGCACATAAAACAATGTTTAACATCATTAACCATTAAGGAAATGCAACTTAAGACCATAATGAGATATCATCAGCTATTTATTAGAATGGCTCTTTTTTTTTTTTAAATCTTAACACCAAATGCTGGAAAGGATGCTGAGAAATTGCATCACATGTATATTGTTTGTGGGAACATAAGGTGGTACAGCCACTCTGTAAATCTGTTTGGCAGTTTCTTATAAAACTAGACATACAATTATCATATGATCCACCAATTACTCTCCCAGGCCTTAATCCAAGAGAAATAAAAACCCATGTTCATGGAAAACCATTCACAGCACAAAGTTGATAGCAGTTTTGTTCTTAAGAGCCACAGACTGGAAACAAAACCAGTATCTTTCAACAGACCAATGGCTGAACAGTGATACATCCCTGCCATGGAAAACTCCATGGCAATGAAAAGGAACCAACTACTGATACACACAACCACTTGGATGGTTCACAAAGGAGTTGTGCTAAGGGAAAAAGCCAATCACAAAAGGTTACACAGTGTAAGATTCCATGTATATGATATTCCTGAAATAACAAACTGATAGAGTGGAGAACAGCTGAGTGCTTGCCAGGTGGAGGTGGTGTGACTACCAGGAGGGCAGCACAGGGAGACTTGTGGTGATAGGGCTGCTCTGTGTCTTGATTGTGGTGGTGGTTTTAAGAATCCACACAGGTGATACAATTGTGTAGAACTACACACATGCACACACACGAGAGCATGTAAAATTGGTGAAATACTAATAAACTCTGTGGATTGTCCCAAAGTCACTTTTCCGGTTTTGAGATTATGCTATAGTTAGAGAAATCGGGTGAATGTACAAGACCTCCTTATAGATTTTACAATTTCCTGAAAATCTATGATCATTTCAAAATAAAGGGGTATTTTTTGTTCTTGTTAAAAAGAGACATTGCCAACTAAGTAAAAACCTTTGAAAGACAATGTAGAGGATACATGACAGGTGTGCCAGTCTTTAGAGGGTCACCTGTGATGCAGGCAGGTGTGAGTTCACCACCCTCTCACCTGAATCGGAATGCTTCAAACAGCATCTTGTCAATGAGACTTCCCTGAATAACTGGAGGAAGATGGGCATTTCCCCTCCTCCCTCAATCTAAACAAACAGGCAGCACCCATGCTTCTTACATTTTCCCTGTTACTGAACACACTAACTACTTCCCTTAAAATCAACATAAATTATCAGCATTATCTCTATTTGATCAACATCAGCTCATTTATCTCTGAATTTCTCCTTCAGTGAGGCAGCTTTATCCATCTGGGCAAACTGATTTCTCCCTGAAAGCTGAAAGTCAAGTTCAATTTTACAATTCTGTGATTCTATAAGCACTCCAATGAAAGGACTTAATCTGAAAATATTTTCAGTGTTCTCCTTACACCTTTAAAAATGTGTTTTAAATAAAACGATGAGGCTTACGAGATGTGTATCTTTTCTGAATTCCCCTTGATGTTCTGAGTACTCCTTGATTTTTAACTCCCGACTCCTATATCTATCTTTATATCAGGACTAATTAATTTAACTGGCTGACTTAGCTTCCTTGTGTATAGAATGGAGGGCTTTAATTTAATTCATAAAGGAGCTACCATGATTAATTAGCTTAATCCTTAGAGCTTCTGATTGAAGTTACTCACTAGCAAACATTTGACCATATAAGATAATTAAATTACAATGAAATAGCAAGTCCCTCTTCTAACTACTACTGGAATTATGTACCTGTACCAACACACAAACACCAATAGTCCCACAATTCTCTAGTTTCAGAGTTTTCACCCAATTATATGGGAAGATTAAGTTATTTTATAAAATTTGATACTAATGTATGTGATATGTTGGGCTTCTAAAAAATAAGTGATGGAAATGCTGATGTACACTGTTCTTTCAAGTCTACCATAATCTGTAGGTTGCTTTCTGTTCACTGTTTGTAATAAAAGAATGCATTCTCCAGTCATTTTGCAAAGTGAGTTTGTCCCTTTAGTTAATCGATTATGCTCTATAACTGTATGCTGAACCCATTTAAAAAGGATTTTACTTCCTACTAGGGTTACAATTGAACCATCTATAATCCAATCAAGCTATATCTTGTTTCACATATTTTAATAATCCTTTTTTTCTAGTTACTTAAGAAATTATATATGTAAATGGCGTGATAAATCATTGATGCACCACCTAGCCTTGCTTCTAGTTACCAGTGATGCCATTCTTCCCAATGTATCTAGACAGCAGTTCCCTTCCCAGCAAGATTTTCCATAGCATTTTAAAAGATATTTTAGCTCCTGCAGTGACAAAGGCCTATTTAGAAACTGCAAGCATAATTTACTTACCTGATTTATGAAGCAATTTGTACAATCTACTATATTCATGCTAGATGGGAGTGGATCTTTGTTAAGAAAACAAGGATCTTTAACAATTGCAAAATTTCATATTGCTACATTTTATGATGGAACAAAGCAGATTGGGGCAATTATCCCTCGTGTTTTATTAAACCTTGATACAACTGTTAGAGGTTAATGGGGCTATATTTTTTCCACTGTCAAAGTCTGCTCTAAAGCAAGATCTAGAGCACTTAATGCCAGAAATTCAGCACAGAGAATAGCAGACACACCTTTTCCTGCAGCAGTTTTACAAATCACTCTAGTCTACTACCATTCAAATAAATCACCCATTAATAATAGAGCAATAAAGTCCTCTAAAAACAAAACCTGATGATGGGTGGCATTTCCAGCAATTTAATAACAACCTTAGTGACTATAACAATATTAATATGAAACAAAATGTGTGTGTTGTTTTTTTTTTTTTGTAACTGGGTAAAGCAAATCCTGTTAATTTTTGAAGATTATTCAAGTGGGGATTCATGAAACCACAATATATCCAGTTACCTAGGAAAGTATGGTGTGATGAAAATGCCAGTTGGAAATTATTTCTGGAATAAAGTTTCAGAGGTGGAAACCACACAAAGCATCATCGACGGCTAATGAGATTAAGGGAAGGGACGTGGCATGACTTCTGTTCCCTGGATAGCTTGTCTTAGAAGCCTTATTAATGGAGTCACTCAGGTTTCTTAATAGCCTCCCTCCATTCTCCTTCCCTCATCCCATCTCCTGCATGTCCACAGCCTTCTTCAAGCACCAAATCTGGAGTAGCACTTGGAGAACTGCAGGGCTGGCTTTCATTGCAGTTCTTCAAATGCCCTTTCTAAAAGCCAGCATGCCCTAGTCATCAATTCAGTAACAAATGGACTCATCCAGCAGTGGAAGAGAGGAAAATTAGTGTATTGTAGAATATTTTCTGACCTACTAGAGCACAGAATCTAGATTGACAATGAGATTTTATTGCCAAATGCCATCACCTTGTGACAGAAATTTGAAAAAGATTAATTTCTCATGGTTTTAACGTTTCTTTCCATGCAGTGGGCATAATGATTCTAAGACTATAGTACTTTATTGTAATCGACCAGCTATTTAATTATTTGTGCCTTGTTCATATACTACATATAATTTTGATAATAAGCATGATTTTCTCTTAACCACTGCCAAGCACATGTCTATAAATTAGAGGTTCAAGGAATTCAGTCATTGACGAGGTGTAATACAGAAAGCACGGTGTCTTGGCTTGCAAAGGACCTAATTTAATATTGCTTTACATCTTCCCTGTGGATTCTGACTTTTTATGGGTTGATCTACTACTATTTCAAAAGCTAATAAATTTCTATTTTTACTCAATGCTCAATAAGGGTTGCTATCTTTATTACAGCACTCATCTGATAAATATTTACGTAACTTGAAATACCAGTAGACTGTAATTTCCTCTAGAGAAGGAACATATTTTGAACATCTCCATGACAGCTATTTGTCTTTCCTCAGTGTGTGACTGGTGAATGCATGATTAAGATGTGAAATACAAAGACCTAACTGAAGAAGAGTATGACATCACTTTGTCACACTTCTTCAGGCCACCACATAACTAGGAAACTCAGTCGTTCAATGGACAAATGTTTATTGAGCAACTGCTGTGTGCCTGAGACTCTGCTGAGTCCTTGGTAGATATCACTGAAGAGGGCAGACAAAAATATCTACCTTCAAAGAGACTGTATTCTAGTGGGGGGAGTGGAAGAGACAGGAAGTAAATAAGAATATATATATATATATATATATACACACACACTTAATATAGGATTATTTACACATTATATGACATATAATATGTATTATGTTATACATTATATTGTATACATCATACATCACATAATATAGAATGCACACCTTATGTACACTATATTACACATAATGTTCCCCATACACACCCCCACACATTCATATAAATGCACACACTAATATGCACACATACATACAAAAATAAGCATGATATACAAGATACACTATGATAAGTGATACAGAGAAAAGCAGAACCGGTAACAAGAGGGGGTAAAGTGATGTATGGGCAAGGTGTGTGAAAGTTAGCTAGGGTGACCAGTGAGAGCCTACAGAGAAGGTAATTTTTGAGAAATGATCTGAAGGGAGGGAGGGATGAGTGGGGAGACCATTCCAGACAGGAAACAGAGGAGAAAAGACTGGGGTGGGAGTGTGTCTGAGATCCTTAAGAAACAGCCCCAAAGCCAGTGGACAAGGGCCAGAGGGAGAGGGGATGGGGTGGGGAGGTAAGGAGGTCCTGTAGGTCTCTGTAAGGAATGTGGGTTCATTTGGGCTGTGATGCGATGGCGCTGAAGTGTTCTGAGTGGAAGAATGATGTGATTCCACGGATATTCCCTCCTGATCCCTCTGGATGAGGTACGGAGATCTCGACTGCAGGGAAACAGGCAGAGACAGGGAGACGGGGTGAGGTTGATGTAGTAATACACCTAAGGACATTGGTGGTTTGGAGGTAAAGAGAAGTGGTCGGCTTTTGACACATGCTGGGAGGCAGCAGGCTGGCTGGTGTCTGGGGGCAGGGGTGGTGCCAGGCTCTAGGTCCCTAACAGGAAAAGCAATGGCCTTTTTCTGAGACGGGAAAGAGATGCCTATCACACGTGGGCATGAAAATCTTGGGTGGGCAGGTGGATATAACAGTCTGGAAATCTAGAGAGAAGTCTTGGGTCATTAATCAGACATGCCTCTTTCCGCTCTGGGAGTGGATCACACTGAAACTACTTTCCAAATGATGAAAATTATTGGGATGGCTTGCCTTTTCTTTATCTCTCATTTTGCCCCTATTAATAAAGATTAAGGGTTTCTTTTTTCCTTTTCCTTAACTTCCACTAATCCCTGTTTATGGAGAAAGGATTGAAAGGAGAGACTTCTCCTGGGCTGAGCCCATTTTTGGCTGACAGGAAGGGAAGAAGTTATGCGAGACATAAGATTAACTTTTTTTTTTCCCCTCTTAGCACACTGGAATATAAGTAAAAAGAGAATATTACATACTAGTATATTCCATTTGCTCTTAAGTTATCTCAAACATAAGAAAACGACGACTATGAACGCAGCAATTTTAGTGACAAGTGGATAATACAGTATGACCCAGCAAAGATGTGAAAGTCACTTATTATGGTATATTTTAGAAAGTGGATTAATGAGTCACACCATGTTAAAAAGATAAATCAAACATTATATCATTAGGATTGCATCTTTAACTCTTTAAAGTCGTTAAGGCATCATTTTGCACTGTTGTCCAAAAAGTGGAACTACAAAAGTTTTAAAATGTGCCCTTCCAAATAATTATGTCCAAGACAAAAGAAAAACCAGAGAAAAATGGAACTATTGTTATTATAAAAGACAATATTTGATCGATTGCTTGTCATTAACAGGGCTATTTGACAACTTCGAATAAATATCATTCTGTTTTGCTTCACGTATTTTTTAAAGGTAGGAAAAAATTGCCCATGGAAAAAAAGGCAATGAAATAAATGGTTTATAGTCAAAAGTAGAAGAATCTTAGGGTCATTTATTTCATAATGGTCTGTTGTTGTTTTTTCCCAAGGGTTTATAAGACAATGCATTATACTTTTCCATTTTTCCACAATGTTTAACTTGGCTTTACATTAAATAATGACTCTGAACCCAATGTCCTATCCTGCGTGGGTATAAACTGTTGTAACTGCAAATGCTCAATACACCACTGTGCCATCAATTTATCTGAGTGAGTTACAACAAATCAATATTGAATTTGTAAAGCCATTGGTCTTTAATTTTACATGGGAGAACAATCTCTAGGCGGAAAATAACAACCAAGGTTTTTGCTTGCCCTTCTCCCTACAGATTTTTATATTTTGGAGTTAGAAGGGCAGTAATGGATTACCTACCTTCCTGACTCTCACACTTAGGTTGCTAACATTGTATTCTGTGGAGGAGAATGTCAAGGAGAAGAGGAAGAAAGTCATCCACAGTTACCACCATTTAAAAAGGATGGCAATTTAACAATCCTATGTTATCGAGAGGTTCCAATCCCAGAATAACGAGAAGCCTTCCATCACTCAGTGATGCAAGGAAGATGGGGGGGTGTCGACTGAATTTATTCCAGGTGCTCTTCCTGCTGCATGTTGCCCAATTATGCTTCAATCCTTTAAAGCTTTAAATAATGAGAAATTTAGAGCATTATGCAGAATTAATACCTTAATTATCTTTGGGTTTTCCTGAAAACATCATCAATCAGTAATGAATGAGACTGATGAAAAAACCCAACTCGTAAGTCATTTCATTCTAAGAATTAATGTCGGAAATCACCCTCACTGTATAGATGAGTTGAAATATCTCCACAGCCTTTCACATCACTCCACTCTACGTGGTTAAGTTGATGCATGTTATGGACTAAAGTGAATTGCTAAGGGTTAACTGGTAACATGAAATCAGGGCAGGATGGAGGAACTGTTTGACTTAGTGATCCCAGGGCAAAATTCACAAAGGATTCATCAGATCCCACTGAGAGGAGTAAAAGAGAAAATCTGTAGGGCTTTTGCTCCACAATATGGATATTTTTCCTTCCTTCATTTATTTAATCAGTAAATACTTGCTAAGTGCTGGCTAGCCTGGGCTATCAGAGGATGAGGAGGTGTGTAATTCAGTGTGGGTGTCAGACAAGAAGCACTTCCCAGAGAACTCAGCTTTCAAGCGGCTCATTGTGGACCAAACGTATAAACCAAAGCAGATCTAGGGAGAAAATGGGGAGACATGCTGAGAATAGGCTGGAATCCGGGACCGTGTGATACAGGTACCACCTATCCTTCAAATAGAACAATGAAGAGCTTGTTTTTTAATCTATGTACCAGCTACTGTATATTGGTATAAACTTTTTTAATGTACTAGTCACAAAATCCTTTCTTTCCCGTTATAACACACGATACATATTCCCTCAATTCAGCACTGGAATGACCTAACTGCTGTGATCCTAGCAGTCTTCCATCACTAAACTAGAAGTTCCTTCTGGTGGTCTGTGAAATCCTTCCCTCCCCCTGTCCAGGGCCTCCAGCTCTTTTCCCAGCACTTCCTAGATTCCCTCCTGATGCTCAGGGGACTGTCAGGAGGAGTTAACCAAGCTTCGTCTGAAATTGCAGGAAGGCATGGCTCCTTGCCTGGTCTAGTGCTTTATTTTTAACCATCTGGATCTTTGGGTAGAGTTTGCCCTCAGTGGTTCACCAAAATCTTGACCGCTTTCCATCATCTTAAACAGGGTCCCAACAGGAAATAACTGCCACCCTCGAGGAGAGTAATGTACACCGGTATTCCTTACAAAGGGGCTGCTTGTATCTGAATACACCTAGAGATGCCACAGGGGTAGTGTAGACACTTGGAACAAGGTAACAGTCAAGCTCTTATCACCCCCTGGGCTGGAAGCAACAGGGGAGAAAATGAGCCCTGAAAGCCAGAGGGAAAGACCACTGTAGGGTCAACCCCTTTGAAAGGAGCTGTGACCTTTGGCCTCTGCACCTTCGAGCACAGCCAGCTTGAGGGGATTTTGCAAGAGTGACAAACACCTGGACCTCACAATCATGCTTCCCTCCAATCGTCTGCTGGGGCTTCTTACTGGCAGAACACAACTCACAACCACAAGAGGACAGCTAATTTTTTTTTAGTTTCCACACATAAGTGATATCATATGATACTTGTCTTTCTCTGTCTGGCTTACTTCACGTAGTATGATAATCTCCAGGCCCATCCATGCTGCTGCAAATGGCATTATTTCATTCTTTTTAACAGCTGAGTAATATTCCATTGTATATATATGTACCACATCTTCTTTATTCATTCACCTGTCAATGGACATTTAGGTTGCCTCCATGTCTTGGCTATTATAAACAGAGACGGGGAGGGATAGATTGAGAGTTTGGGATTGACACATACACACTACTATATTTAAAATAAACAACCAGGACCTACTGTATATCACAGGGAACTCTGCTCAATACACTGTAATAACCTAAATGGTAAAAGAATTTGAAAAAGAATAGATACATGTATATATATAACTTAGTCACTTTGTTGCACACCCGAAACTAACACAACATTGCTAGTCAACTATACGCCAATATAAAATAAAAAATTTTTTAAAAAAGAGGACAGTTGTTACCGTCATCCATTCCTGTCAGGTTGTAATTAAATAAGCTCCTCACTGGTGCTTGGTAGCAGACACAGTCTTAGATTAGGGGGTAAAGGGATAATTACACAGCCTTTGCTGTCAAATTTCTTACTCTGTGAGGCATCTCAAGAAGAAGACTCATAAATTAAAAACGTCTATATACAATGAAAACTACCAAAATAGAGATCCACACAAGTGAGGTGGGATGATAGCTAACAGAGGCTGTCAGACCCTATACTAGGCATTTTTTGAGTATTTTGTTATATCCTTTTCCAAACCCTCAGGTGGAGGAACTGAGGCTCAGGGCAGTTACGCACCCTGTGCCAGAGAGGCCTGTATGCTTGAATTTAACCTCGAGAACAGCAGAGGCTGTGGTCTCCAAGAGAAACCCAGCTCTCAGGGTAAACCAGAAATACAGAAACTACAGTTTACTGAATGGCGTGAAAAATAACGAGGCCAATACCAAAGGCACCACATTTAATATAAATACTGAATGTAAAGAAATTAGCTAATCTGTGTATAAATGATTTAATAATAGTGTCAGTAACTGACACATCCGCAGCAAGTGTCACCACATGTATAAAATATATGCATCACCTTCATGTTCCCTCTCACACCCCATCAAAACGGTAAGGGGTTCACCACTTCCCAGGTGAAGGCTGTGTCCTGGGTGAGGCTTCAGGGGCCTGTGTTCTGGGCTCACCTCCTATGAGGAACCAAACTATTTCCTAAGATCTTAGAAAACAAGTCAATGTTCTGGATCTTACCTCCTCCTCCAGCAAGTAAGATCCCGGCTGTTTAGATCCTTGGTTGACCTACTGTGAATCCAGTCTTTATGTCTCCTGTTTGTGTATGGAAAGTTCGTAACGGGTATGGCTGCTGGAATGCCCACTATATGCTGTATACTGGAACAAGCAATTTACAAATACCTTGCTTCATCTACTCAAAAAGAATCATTACCATTTTACTTTTATAAATGATGAAACTTGGACTTGAATACGATACATACTTTTACAACTATTGAATCCTTGTCTCTCTAGCTTCAAAGCCTATGTCCTTTTCTCTATGAAGCACTTAATTTAGTTTCCTCAGCCACATCTTCTGCACAAATAACATTTTACCATTTATTACACTGCTGATCTTAGAAGGCATTCCTCATTTCCTCTAATGATTAATTTTCAAGTCTAACAAAAAAATAGTTTAATACTGTTGGGAGAAAGGACAGAACACTTTCTAACACCAATGAGTTATGACTCATTTGTCAATTTGTGTTCAGATAAGGACCCACACATATTCCTTTTATAAAAAAAAACTTCTGCCTGAATGTTACACTAGCAGATAAATTTGATGTCTACTTGACTGCTATCAGACCTTATATTGATTTGAGGTAAGGGTTCACCTATGTTACTGTGGATCATTTCTGCAAGGTTTTTATCCATAAAATATAAATTTCAAAATAACTATACATACCACATCCCCCACTCTATTGAAGATTCCAAACTAACGAGAACAAAATATTAAAACTTTATTTTAAAAGAATGACTTCCTTTCTTTCTGTCCTCCAGTAGTTTTGTCCTTCACTATTTATAAGTCCAGTTTAATTTGAACAATACTGCCCATGATTATCCAACACGAAGTACAATGAAAACAGGAAGTGCATTTACAGGTTGATTTGTGTATATGTGTGAGACCTAAGGGCCTGAATTGCAGTCAGAGACTGCAGCATCCCCCTTGAATAGACTGTGTGTGTCCCCAAAATTCATATCTTGAAGCCCGGACCTCCAAGGTGATGGTATGTGGAGGTGGGTCCTTTGGGAGGTGATAGGTCATGAGGGTAGAGACCTCATGAATGGGATGAGTGCCCTTATAAGATACCGAAAAGGTGATCTCTCCCTCTCTCCACCTTCTGAAGACACAATGAGAAGACAGACTGCTGTCTGTGTTAGGAAGTGAGTCCTCATCAGACACTGAGTCGACCAGCACCTTGATCTTGGACTTCCCAGCCTCCTGAACTATGAGAAATAAATTTAAATCACCCAGTCTATATCTCAAACTGTCTAAGACACACCTGTGTCTGAAGCCTACATCCTAGGGGTCTGGGTTTACCTCTCTGTCCTCCCCAAGTGCCAGAGGACAGGGTCATTACGCAGAGTCGATGGACTATCGTTACACAGGCAATCACTAGGAAGCCATAAAATAGGGATATTAAGAAAGCAGAGGTAGGTCAATCTACAATGTGATTTTTAAATGATTATTACTGTTGTTTGTATTTGCTTTTTAGTTTTAATGTGATATTTGTCATGGATAAAACCTCACACACAAGCCCAATATATCACGCAGATAAAAGTAGAGTTGGTTGAACTGAGGGTGCTCCAAATGACCTCAAGCGTCCTGCCTGTACCAACTGCTAGTAGTGGCAAACCAAATAAAATACACAGATCCCAACCATTGGGATTCTTCACCAAGAGAGCAGGTCAGCGGGAACACCACAAGAAGAGGTCACCAGGAATGAATAGCAAAGGTACCCCAAGAGGCTGAAAATTTTAAAAAGAACATGATGCAGGGGAAAGAACCACCCTGGAAATAAACCCACTTGAGAATCTCAATGGAGCCTTCTAATCTGCAGTGAGCAGGACAGGCAAACCCATAGTGAAACTGTGACAAAATGCAGAGGTTAAGAACACAGGACTCGGGGAATAGGAGGAAACAGCTAACTGTGCCTGGAGAAGTCAGGAAAGGGTTCCAATGGTGAGGCTCTAAGACCACCTGGGCTTCTGTATGCAAGGAAGGCGGCGAGGACACTTCTAGCAAAGGCACACATGACACAGTCTATTGGTCCTTTTGGCTAAATTATGGTGAAGGGTGTTAAGGAAGGAGAATGACAAGACAAGACTCCCGTGCCCCGAAGATCAATCTGGTATGTGTGGTATATACTAGAATGGAAAGAGAAACTGGGATCAAAACACCTGAGAGTGGAACAGCTGTTTAACAGAGAAATCTGGAAGGTCCAATCTCAGTGACTGATGAGGGTAGAGAGCAAAGACGGGTTTGAGATGCATTTAGGAGATAAAATGAATACCCAGTGTAGATTCTCTCTCCCAGCAAATACTTTGAAGGTAGGAAAGCAGAACGAGATGAAGTGGGAAAGGCAGTTTATAGAATTACCTCTCCGGAACCGCTCCCTCTAATGGACATATCAATCCTCATACAGAAAGAAAGAGGACTTACAGACGGAGTTTTTATGGCTACTGTCCTTGCTGGGAAGCATCTTGACTCCTCTTGACTTCAATTCAATCGCCTTTTTCACTGGAAGAAACAAAATAAAACCATTATTAGGTACGACTCAGAGAGATATCATAAAATTGTGTTCTATCTTCACAGCATTTCCAGTCATAACTGCTTTCTTACCAACCCCTGGAATATGAGACGTATTCTAAGGGGTGAATGATGCAAAGCAAATGAAGTACAAGAGCCTGTGAATAATTAATGCAAGTCTATCAACCAGCAAGATCATATCTTATGATAGCAGTGTCAGAAGCTAAAAATAGTATGTAGTAAGATTACCATCTACACCCAAAGCTGCTTACTACCAGCGATGGCAAATTCGACAAATCATTATCATTTCGCCAAATGACCCAGCAGACTGCTCTCTCAACTTACATGCAGTGACTAGAGTTTTCTAAATTTGCTACATACATGAAAAATTTTGAAGAAAAATGAAATTTATTCATTCATTCACTCATCTAGTCATTTAATCACTCAAAGTTTAACAAATATCCATCGATGGGAAGCTAGTAGGAGGAAATGTTCTAAGTGTGGGTGATTAAATGCTAAGAACACCAGTACTTACAGACCCTCGTAACCTACAAGCAATATAAAAAATGTATGACATTGGTTTCTAAAGTCATAGTTCTCAGGCTTTAAGTTTCTTGACTTTACTAGGTTCTGCATTAAATATTTTAAGAAGTTCCACTTTTGTGGTCATTTCTGGGGAAAAAAAGTGGGAAGTCATTTGTGGGAAGAAAATAGATAATAATATTTTAATTTAAAATTTTCCATTTTGAATATTAAAATTATCATATCTTTATTAAAATTAAATATTTTAATTTAAAGATTTCTGATTTACATATTTACATATGATTTACATATATGGACCTAGAGTAGCGTGAAGACCTGGGCTCAAATCTTTGCTCACAACTTGGTAGCTATGTGGCCTGTGTAAGTTACTTAACTCAGAGCCTGTTAATTTATCTGCAAAAGGAGTGTGATGGTTACTTTTTATGTCTACTTGACTGGGGTCCAAAGTGCCTAGATATCTTGTCAAATGTTTTCCTGGGTGCTTCTGTGAAGGTGGTTTTTGGATGAGATTAAGTTTTAAATCCACAGACTGAGTAGAGCAGATTGCCCTCCCTCCATGGGGGTGGGCCTTATCTAATCCGCTGAAGACCAGAATAGAACACAAAGCTGACACTTTCCTGGGCAGAAGAGAATTCTTCAGGCCTGACTGCCTTCACACTGGGTTATAATTTTTTTTCAATATTATTGCTTTTTTTCCTTCTAATTTTATTGAGATATAATGCACATACAGCACTGCGTAAGTTCAAGGTGTACGGCACAATGATTTGATTTACATGTATAATGAAATAATTACCACAGTATGTTTAGTAAACATCCATCATCTCATACTGATACAAAATAAAAGAAAAAGAACAAAATTTCTTTCTTGTGATGAGAACTCTTAGGATTTATTTTCTTAACTTTCATATATAACATACAGCAGTGTTAATTATATTTATCAAGTTATACATTACATCCCTAGCACTTATTTTATAACTGTAAATTTGTACCTTTTGACTGCCTTCAACTAATTCCCCCTCCCTCCACCCCTCGCCTCTGATAAATGCAAATTTCATCTCTTTTCCTATAAGTTTTTCTTTGCTTGTTTTTTGAAGTATAACTGACCTAAAACACTATGTCAGTTCCTGGTGTACAACACAGTGATTTGATATTTCTGTACATTTCAAAATGGTCAGCCCGATAAGTCTAGTTACCATCTGTCACCGTACAAAGATGCTACATAATTACTGAACTATGTTCTCCATACTGTACATTTCATCCCTGTCACTCACTTATTTTGTAATTGGAAGTTTGTGCCTCCTAATCTCCCTCACCTATTTCTCTCCCTCAAGCCCTCTTCTTTGGCGACCACCAGTTTGTTCTCTGTGTCTTTGACAATGTTTCTGTTTCACTACATTTGTTCGTTTGTTTTGTTTTTTAGATTCACATAAAAGTAAAATCATCCAGTATTTATCTTTGTCTGACTGCCTTCATAGTGGGATATTAATTTTTTTTCCCTGCCTTCAGATTCAAACTGAAACGTTGGCTTTTCCCGGGTCTTGGTCCTGCCAGCCTTTGAACTAGAACCACACCATTAGCTCTCTTGGTCTCCAGCTTACTGACCCACCCTGAAATCTTGGGACTTCTCAACCTCCATAATTGTGAGAGACAACTTCTTATATTTCTTATATAGGATGGTATGATATATATCATCCTATTGGTTCTGGTTCTCAAAACAGCCCTAACTAATACAATGGGCATGCTGATATCAAATGCAGGGGAACAGATATGTGTTCCCTGCACTATAATGAATGCACCATATTTAGGAACAGACCCTGGACGTTGTGGGCTCTGTACACGACAGTGTTTGTTGCTATTTTTGGATCACTTGCATTCACATGGCTTCCCCAGAGGAGAGATTGTCCTTCCATCGCTGATGTTACTGGACATTTGTTCCCTCTCCCCGTCCCTTCCCCTGGTCACTGAATTTTCTGACCCTCTGGGTACCACGTGTCTGTGGCTCTACCTCTCAAGGCCCTCATCCCACTTCCCATCTGGCCTCTGTACACTACCTTATCTGACATTTGTACGCTACCTTATATTTAAGTAAGCATCTTCAAACACACCATGGTATTTAACTCTTTCCACAACCCACTGAAGTAGGTATTATGAAGATCCTTACTCACATTAGGAAATCAAGGTTCACAGATTTGTTGAGAGGACATAGGGAGTAAGATGTGGGATTTGGATTCAAATCTTCCCACTCAGAACCCAACACCCTTCATTGTATTCTGCCCACTTGACAATGGAAGGCATGGAGGTAGAGACTGTAGGATCCCGACACCTGGAAAGAAGCTGAAAACGCCGAAGAGCTCTGTGCCTGGAATTCAAATCATTGCAGCATCACCAGGGTTAAACTGCCAGGACAGTCTATTGACTCTGCTATTTCTTTTCTCTCTGCACTAACAAAATAAAAGCTGATTCTCTCCCATTTCCCACCTTCCTCCCAAAACCCAAGCTTTTGAATTCAAGGAGAGAAGCAATTTCCTCACGTTGGTGTTGACAATTCCTTTCCTTGTCAAAGGAGGCATTGAAGAAAACCTCCCCAAAGGAGGGAATTATAGGAAGTTGCTTCAGAAGCAAGGGGAGGGGCTGGCATTTGAGCAGGTTCAGGACCAGGTGGGGAGATGGCGGCTTTCACCAGTGCTGAGATGCATGACAGCTACAGGTAAGCCATGGACGCAGGGCATCTGATGTTTGGAAACTGGTCACAAGGTACTGAGGGTGAGGCAGGGGCCATCTCTGATGGGGCCTGTGGTCAAGCTGAGGGATGGCCTCTCGATGGATGTCCAGGAGAAGAGGACCAAGGAGCACTCCTGTGATGGGGAGCATCCTACCTGAGAGGACGTCTTGGGATGCTATGGAATGAGGTGTGTGTGTGGTGGGGTGCTGCAGCATGGTGTAGAAAATGGGAGGACCCAGACAGTGATAGATGCCAGATGTTCACCAGTGGACTAAGAGGAAGACTCAGGGTCAGATATGATTAGACAGAGGTATTGATCTTTGCTACGGAGCCATTTTATAACCATTGCACCAACATAATGGCAAGCTGGTACTATTTCTACCCCCCCCCCACCCATCCCTCATCTGCTGCATCTTTCCTTGAACATGGAAATCTCTCTGCCCAGCCCTGAGGGGGGGGGAAGGAGGAGGACTCTGGATGGAGGACAGGAGGGGCTTCAGGGAGGTGATGAGGGGAAAGACCCTTTGAGGAGGGTCCCTTCCTTTTCTTCACAACATTGCCAAGAACCAGGGCTGTCCAGAAAGAGGATGTGTTAACTTGAAACAAGTTAGAACTCAGAGGAGGGGAGAATCTAGAGCAGTACAACACCATCGTACTGAAGAAAAAAAAAAAAAAAAGTTCCCTGGTGGATGTTAGCTTCACTCAGCTACATACAGCTACTTTCTGTCCTTTCCAGGGAGAATGTCCATGACTGACCCCTAATTAAGCTCAGCCTGCTCCTTGGACCCTCCCAGCTCCCTCCCCCGGCCCCAGAGGCAAGAAGTCAGAGTTCACTGTGATCTTCCACACACATCAGACTTCTCTCAGGAAACCCAATCCTACCATCTGCCTCTGGTGTCCTTGGAAATTCCTGTACCAGATGATAGAATTCAATGTCTAACACCATAGTTTACCCATAATGAGGAGCTCAGAAAATTCCAAATAAACAAATAAAATGCAAAATTGTTTCAAACAAACTTAATTTACTAAATACAGGGACGGACACCATTGAGAAACCTCACAAACCACAGAGGAAATTTTTTCAAATATATACACCAACTACTGACAAACTGAAGAAATCGGGGTTTGGAATTTAAAATATAAGCCCTTTTTTTGGACTTATTATTAACTCAGAGGATTATCGTGATTTTATTAATACTTCTCCAGGCTAAAAAACTCCCTTCAAGTGGCACGTGAAAAGAATATTCACAATTATTGATAGCAATAATAGTGAAATCCTTGGAAATCCTTTGAGTTGAGAGAGCTTACTATACAGGTGCGTGCACACACACACACATATATATACTTTCACATTTATTTTATATTTCATTTATATGTTATGTATTTTTACATATTACACACTATATATTTAATATATGTTATATATTAAATATTTTACATATTATATATATTACTGTTGTATAAATATTTTACATTTATTATATATAAAATAATGTATAAAATATTTATGTATATAACATACATAAATTAATCTATTGAGCTTTCTTATTGTTAGAAATGTTCTTGTTATCTAACTTAATTTGTCTTATAATTATTTAATCAATAGCTTTCTATTAAATTTGGTAAGCAATTATAGTCCATAAGCTATTAATCTTTTGTATTTATCAATACACTGTCCTTTTATATTGTCATCTTAGCAGATATGATAATTCAAATTCCATTATTTATGTTACCTTATTCTTGAATTAGGAAAACAAAATATTTCAGAAAAATATTTTTGGTTCATGTGTTGTTTGGAAAATATTTTGTTTTCCTTTATTATTGGGGGAAAAAAATCTAAACTTCTGGATTATCTCAGAGATTTTTGTTAATCTTTTTCATTTTGAAGAGAAAAATAAATGATTTGTAAATAATATATTTTGAGGAATCCCAGTGGTTTGCATTCTTTCACTTACTGTAAGGCTTACTTTTTTTTCTAAGCATTTACACCATAATATTTTAGAAATGCTTTCAAAATATTAATTTGCTTCATTAATAGATCCAATTATAGCAACCCTTACTTAAATCGTTTAACATTTCTTCATTAGATTTTATGTGTTTTATACTGACGAAGAGTCATCAAAATTCATATCACTTTATATTTTTAACACATATTTAAAGATTTTTTTAAACTGCATCAAAGTATCTCTAAGAATCCCTAAGAATCACTAAATATTTCAGTATGGACCCACTTTCCTATTCTCTGTTAATTATATAAATGCATAGCTCATGTTGATGCTGATAAAAATCAGTTTAATCATATGACCTTATATGGTTGTTATCGTGGATGGATGACGGAGCCATTCCCATCTAAAACCAGAGCCTCCACCTCTGCACTGGGGCTCATCACCTCAATAACATGATGCCATCATTTTCCTCCTTCCTCACAATCATTCTTTCTTTTCTGCTTGATCAATCCCATTATTATACAAACATGTTTCACTTCCCATCTTTAAGAACCGAGACAAAACAAACAAGCAAAAAGGCAAGCATGCAAGCAGCGAACAAACAGACAGAACTCTTTCCTGCCCATACTCCCCAGAGCTGCCTGGCCCTTTTCTCTCCTCTCCTGGGAGCAGTGAGAGGAAATTCCTCCAGTGAATCATTTTCTTTGATCTCTTCCCATTCTCTCCTGAACCTGAAAACAGCCCTATCAAGGTGAGCTGTCACCTCCGTTGCTAGATCTTGTGGTCAGTCCTCCAGTTCCCTTTGTCTGTGATGTGAGGTCCCCTCCCCCCATGTCCAGACTCCACACGCTACGGTTCTCCTCTGATTCAATGGTCACTCCTTGTTCATAAGTCTGAGCGTCGTCCTGTGATGCTTTGGTATTTATCGCCATATTTTTAAACTTTCCATGTACTCCCTTGACCAAGATCCAATAGAAGTATTATAATCATCTAATAAAATATCATTAATATTACAATATTATTAATGAGTAGTAATTTTTTAAATTACTATGTATTTGACACTCTGCAAGGTGCTTTATATACATCCTGTTTTAATTCCACCGCAAAGTTATAAGATTTATGGTGTTTATTATGGAGAAAAAAATGAGTTACAAAGAGGTTAAATAATTTATCCTAGGTTACAGGGCTTAAGGTGGAAGAGCTGTCCTGGAGCTGGGGGTCTGATTCTAGAACCTGATCGCTTTACGAGGAGGAGATGCTGTCTCCTTTATAAATGATACCACTTGTTTTAAAATTTTCTTGTTGGGGCTTCCCTGGTGGCGCAGTGGTTGAGAATCTGCCTGCTAATGCAGGGGACACGGGTTCGAGCCCTGGTCTGGGAAGATCCCACATGCCGCGGAGCGGCTGGGCCCGTGAGCCACAATTACTGAGCATGCGCGTCTGGAGCCTGTGCTCCGCAACAAGAGAGGCCGCGGTAGTGAGAGGCCCGCGCACCGTGATGAAGAGTGGCCCCCGCTTGCCACAACTGGAGAAAGCCCTAGCACAGAAACGAAGACCCAACATAGCAATCAATCAATTAATCAATAAAAAAAATAAATAAATAAAATCTTTAAAAAAAAAAAAAAAATTTTCTTGTTGTAAACAGTTTGTTATTGCATTATACAATACTTATGTAACTATATATTAGTAAACATGTCTTATCATACCACATTTTTTTAAATCAGAATTTAATTGACACTTCAAACCATTATCTAACAAATCGTTGAATGAACGTGTATGTTAGCTGCTTAAACATGGGTTAAATATTTATTAATATTCATCCTGTTACAACAAAAACTATGTACTGAGTCACATACCATTGAGTGTGTTTTCCTTTTCTATTGAATTCTTTTATTATGATTGTAGTAGTATATGGACATTGTAGAAAACTTGGGAAAACCTAAAAATTATCAAGAAAAAACCAAAAATAACTGACTGAATAAACCCATCACCTAGAGATGACTGCTGCTATCATCATTTTTTATGTATTTACTTCCAACCCTATGTATATTGCACATATAAGTTAATAGGACATTTCGGTAAAGACACATATATGATATTTACAGAATAAAAATAAGACTGTAATGTATTTTTATTCTGCTTTTATGACTGTTTTGAGCATTTTTGCTTATTACATATTTCTCATTAGATAGTGTGTGTATGTATATATATATATATATATATATCTTTTTTCCCCCCCGAAGCTTGAGGGATCTTAGTCCCCAACCAGGGATTGAACCCAGGCCCCAGCAGTGAAAGTGCCACGTCCTAACCACTGGACCACCAGGGAATTCCCAATTTTTAATCAGATATTGAGGTCACTGAATACTTTTGAAAAACACTTTTAATGGATTGGTCACAATATATTTAATTCCTTTACTCTTAGATATTAGCCTTTTTCTTACTTCTTGCAGTTGTATATGATACCAAACAGCTTCCAACACATCATTAAACTCTGATCAGTTTCATGGAAAAAAAAGGGCCAGAGTTAGGATTCTTTGCTCAAGGTCTTAACACATAGTGCTAAACTGATTTTTAGGAAACTGTACCCATTCTCCTCACCAGTTGAATATAATATCTTGACTGTATCGCCTTTGCCAACGTTGTTTTATGTTTTTAATTAAAAAAATTTTTTTGAAGTATAGCTGACTTACAGTGTTGTTAGTTTCTTTGTACAGCAAAGAGATTCAGAGAGAGAGAGAGAGAGAGAATGTAAGACGTATACATGTTCTTTTCCAGATTTTTTTCCCTTACAGGTTATTACAAAATACTGAGTAGAGTTCCCTGCGCTGTACAGTAAGTAGGTCCTTGTTGGCTATCAATTTTATACAGCATGTAAAAGAAAACAGTTACCAATTTGATAACTGAAAAATGCCACCTCACTTTTATCCGCATTTCAAACAAGTAAGGTGCTTATTCCCTCGTTCTGTGAGATAAACTCTCCTATAACGTATTGTCTCGTGGTCTACAGAGCCGCCCCTCCTTATACAGCGGGGACACGGCTGTTCCGAGGCCCCCAGGGGCTCCCCGAAGCCGCAGAGGGGAGCGGACCCAGAAATTCCACGTTTTCTCCTTCGCACGCGCCCGACACCAAGGTTAAACCCTAAATCGGGCCGAGTCAGAGACGAGCGCCAACAACGCATCACACACGCGAGAACAACGAGAACCACCGGTCGCGCTAACAGTCATGCGCCTGCGGCCTCTCTCGCCCTCACACTAACTGACTCGACGGATTCAATGCCTTGCCCGTCGAGACTACGCACCGGTCACGCGCTGTGGCGTAACTTCGGCACTTGGAGGTGTGAGAGCAAAACCAACGCGCGCTTCTTTTTCCTCCGTCACAGTGTCCCCGGCAAAAGGCTCTTACCCGAGCTCCTAGCCACCTCAGCAGGCGAGTCTTTTTCTTCTCATTCGAGAACTTTCCCTGAAAGGAAGCGCCTCCCGGCTTCCCTTGGGCACATTCCAGCGGCCAGCGTCACTCCTCCTGGGCTTTGGGGCCATTCTTCAGTAAAACGAGGGTCACGCGGTACCGCGGCAGCCCGTCTGACAAACGAGTGGCAGCTAAGCTACTGACGGTTGGACCAGCGGCACTACAAGACGAGTCTCGTTCACAGCGCGAACCAGCTGACCTCGCGAGATTTCCTCACGCAGCTGACCTCGCGAGATTTCCTCACGCAGCTGACCTCGCGAGATTTCCTTACGCGCGACTCCGAGCAGCGTGAAATTTACAACTTCTCTACTGTTGACTTCTGGCATTTTTCCCCTTAGTGTTTTGGGACTGAGGTTGCCCTCCGGTAACTGAAACCTGGGAAAGTGAAACCGAGGGCCAGGGGTGGGGAGCGCTGCTGTACATTATTTTATGAGGTTTAATTGTTACTGCAAAAAAACTTTTTTTAAATCTAGAAATAATTGTTGTCTTGTCTTTGCTAGGTTACTCTTCCAGCAGCTCCCTTGTAGGCTTAGCCTCGCTCAGGAATTCCTACATTTTTCATGAGGTTATCGGATGTCCTGGAACGTGGACCCTTGAGAAAAACTGACAACCGAGTTTTAGTAAGTAGATTATCAAATTTCCTTTTGATTCTTAAATCAGCCAGTGTCCGTTCTTCGGTTGAGAAAACCGTTCTCTTTTCAAGCTTGGAGTTAAAAGGGATCTTTTGCATCTGAAATGTTACGGATATGTATTTATTATGCTTCACAGTATTAACAGTTTTGTTGTTGATAAATCCCTGTTCCTGGCTATCAGAATGTTTTCGTCTGATGTCACTTAACAGCACTATCGAACTGAAGGAAAAAGCTTTCATGCGTGGAGTTATGATTAACGCATGGATACTCATGTCTGAGTAGTCTGAAGGGTTAGTGTGGGACACCCGCACACCCTTGGCTATTGCATTCTTTGCTAATTTAATGGGTAATTACAGTAACAGGCTTTATTGGAAGGAAGGCAATTAACTTTATTTGTCCCCATGTGCTTAAAAAATCATGGCCTCCAGTGAAACAAAGTTTCCCTGTGATTTAAGTTGTCAGAGATAAGAACATTCAGGATTTAACGGGGGACACGTTGGGATTAAAAGATTTCTTACTTAGCTTTGTAGTGATTCATTGGGTTACTCCACACACTTTCTTTCAGGCACTTTCCTCCAAAATAGGGGGTGGAGGGCACCAAGAGACAAGAGAGGGGCGAAGGGGGGCACCAACTGGAGAAATCTGGGGGAAAGGGAGAAGGGGAACAAAGGGGTGAGGTGCCCCCAAAACAACTTTTCCCCTTCACCATCTCCCCTGTATTGAGGTACAGGAAGTATTAGAGGCTTGTAAACAATCATCTCAGATAATCCAAACATTCCAATAAAGACTGTCTTTTTCCCTTAACACACTCTTCTCATCTGTATTTTATGTGTGAAAAGATTTCCTCCTGAAGTTTCCCAGTTTTCCCAGTCAGGCTACCAGAATCCATTCACCTTGCAGCCTGGGCAACTGTTTCATAACAAGGTCAGGTTCAGCGGGGGTTGGTCGGGGGGAGGTCTGTCCAGGAAGCCCGGAGGTCTGAGCTCCAGTCTCACTTCTGAAATTTCCCGAAATCTTGAGCCACAGCCTTGCTTTTTGTCTCATCGATTAAGTAAAGGGCTTGAATTTTAAGGCTTCTGATATTCTATTTTCTCATTCTTATTCTAGGCAGATAATGCAGAATAAAGGAAAGTCAGTATTTAATTCAGAGCAGAGTTCCAATCTTCCCTCTATGGCTTATGACAAGGCAGACTTTGAGAGAATTAACTCCAGCGTTTTCTTCTGAAATATAAGGATGACTTGCAGGAGTATCACTACGGATGCACAAGACGCTCCGTGCGTAGTGAAAAGCGAGCTTCTGGGCAGGACTGTTAGGGAAGGTTGAAGACCATTCACACAGGACACACTCTGGTCCTCGGACTGGACGAACACTATGCATTAAATACATATTGCTGCCAGTTCTTCCCCGCGCTCCTGCCTTCCTCGGAGTCTCCTTTACCACTCACACGAAACTCTTCACTTCTGGTCACAAACTCTGTGACAGCAGCTGGGTGTCCTAGGATTTAACTCATTTCTGACACTATCCACCTGGAGACAGTGTCAGATCCCACAGGTCAAGGGTTCAGTCCTGCAGGACTGCCACACACACACACACACACACACACACACACACACACACACTTCACATGCCAGTCCCAAGTCCAGGTTGTCACCGGTGCTCCTGAATGAACAGCTATAGATCAGAGGTTCCAAGGACCCCCTCCTCGGGTTTGATTAATTTGCTAGAGTGTCTCACAGAATTCAGGGAAACACCTACTTACGTTAGCAGTTAATTAAAGAGTATGATAAAGATGAACAGTCAGATAAAGAGATATCACAGGGCAAGGTCTGGGAGGGTCTCCAGCACAGGACCTCTGTACCCGTGGACTTGGGGTCACCCTCCCAGTGTGGATATGTTTGCTAAGCCTCTGAACCCTGTACTACTGAGATTTTATGGAGGCTTCATCTTGTAGGCATGATGGACGCTTAACTCCTTTTCCAGCTCACTCCCCTCTCTGGAGGAGGTGGAGTGGGGCTGAAAATGTTGAGCCTTTAATCACAGCTTGGTCTTGGGGAAGAAGTTGTTAACTCCCTGAGTACCGTCCCCAAGGAATTAGGACCATGTCCTATCACCTTAATTTCCAACAAAGAAATTGGCATGTGCCTATCATCAGTAAGCCAATAGCAAGTGAATCCATAAACCAATGAAATAACCTAGTAGAGACAGCAATTATTTCTAGATTAATAAAAATATTGTGGTAACAATTCAACTCCCTATAAATTATATACAAACCATGAGACAATAATAGTCAGATTTACCTCAAAGAATAAATGAATAAAGACATGATTTTAAGTGCAAATAAAAATGAGATAGTATTTTTCAACTTCCAAGTTAGAACACATTTTCTTTGATATGCTAAAATTCAATGTTGGAAAGGTGATATAGTCAAGCTATTCTTACATAGGTGGGCTGAGGGGAAATGGTACAGCTTTCCTAAAAATCAAGAGCCTTGATCAAATAATCCTAATTCTAGCTTTTTATAGAAAGAAAGTGAGGGGCGAGGAAAGGAGGGAAGTTACTGGAACATCACTTCAACGACCACCTCTGCCTGTTCTATTCATGAGGTTGGTAGAAGCCATTCATTAGGATTAACTCGATTAAAACATTTGCATAAGGAATACAAGCTCCAGTGTAATACCTGTGTCCTGTCAGCCGCGGTGAGGACCTGTTGACAGTAAATCCCAGGACAGCCATTGCTTTTCTGCCACCATAAACCTTTCAATGCCTCTGACTGGTGTATTGTATTCACCTGCCTGACACTCTCCAGCAGGGGTGGCACTTCATGGTGGGAGAGAGCTCATATCTCCATGGCCCACATCTTTATTCTTTCACGCAAAGAATAAAAGCATATTTCTCGTCCATGACCCCTGGGGAAGCTCAAATGTTACCTAGTGGCAGGCATGTAAACTGAGCCCCGGGAGACTGATTTCAGGGGGCAGAGTTGTAAAGCCTTCAGACCCTGACCCTGTTCAAAGCAGCCCTACAAGGTGGGAGGCTCTGACAGTGCACCTTTGAACGACGAGGACTGGACTGCACTAAAAACATCGATTTCTTTCTCCGGCTCTGTGCGGTTCTGGAACAAATGCTGTTTCATTGGTGAAACTCCTGAGTCCAATCATTTTTCTTGCTCTGTAAGCAGCACTGCCCCCGAGACGTGGGATGCACGGGCATGCACTTGGGTGTGTGCACCTGTGGGTGTAGGATTGTAGATTTTCGGGAGTGAGGACCAATAGGAGCCTCTGTAGGTCAGCTTTTTCTAATCAGTCCTGTAAGACGATTCACCAGGTTTACACCGTCAACACCAAAAAGTTAACTGGCCCACCGGGAGACTGAGTTCATCATTTTCCCTTCAGCTGCTGATAACAAGACAACTTAGGGCACTCTAAAGCGTGGAAGGAGAAAAAAACATATTTTTTAATTGTTTTGTTTCTGAATTGGAAAGGTATTTTCGGTTGAAAAGTGTTTGCTCCTTCCCCACTTTTACTTCAGTTATTATGACTTTGTAAGTACTATTATTTTGCTATTTTCTCCATTGCTTTTGGAAAAGCCTCATTAATTTCATTAAATGGTATATTAAGTCAAACTTAATGTGCTAAAAAAGGGACAAAATGTTAAGTTCTTTACATGGGAATAATAAAATTTCTCTCTGAATGAATTGTCATAAGCCACTTTTGAGAAATTAATTACCGGGCATTTTCCAGGAGATGCTGGATGAAGGAAATAGGGAATGAAGAGCCATTCAGTGGCTGACGATTTCTGATAGAAAACACTGATAAACCTAAATATCACAGAGACTTATCACGCCTTCCTCTTTCCTCCTCTCCTCCCATCACCAAAACCCCTACAAAGCCGGTACAAAGGGAGCGGATTTAGTGTATGTTTTGCATGTAGGGATGTGTCAGAAACTTAAATAAACAGTTATTGTAAGAGATCAAAATGCAGATATCTTCAGCTTTGGGAGGCAGACATTCGAAGGCAAAAACATATAAATATAATGACATCGAACTTCCATAAAAGTTAAGGTGAACTTGAAAGTGACTTTAATAGTTTGAAGCCTCAAAGCTAAGGAATCAACAAATTGATTAACGTACTAATCTTGACTAAACATAAGACAGTGTTTGCCTTGACCTAAAACAGATCTGAAAGCATTCTCTCATGAAAAGAATCTGCTGTCTTATCTTTGAACTTTGATCTAGAAATCTTACCTGTTGCCAATATTCCCAATATATCCCCATTGATAACTCACCTTAGAAAAGAACACAGTGGGAAAAGTCCCCATTAGTAGAACTATTCAGTCCAGGCATGAAATGTGTGTGTTATAGCGTTCTGTAAATTGCTCTGAAATAGCTTTTTTCTGGATTCTAGATTATGAACTGAAGTTCTTTTAGGTTAGGTGTTCTAATTAGACCATTATGCATATACTGAGACACGGCGGTCTAGAGAGAATGAGATTGTGTAGGGAAGTTAGTCGTGGTTTTGGGTGTGCTGAGTTTGATATGCCTATTATTAGACTCGGAGCTAAGAATTTGGCTACATGAGACTGAGCAGGGGAAAGACTCAGGCTAGAGACATGCATTGGGGAATCCTCAGCCTACAGATGCAACTGAAAAGCTGGAAATAGATGAGATCAACTTCCCTAGCAGTTCTCCAAGAGTACTGCATATGCCCGGGGACCCCAAAACCTTCTGGGGGCCCTATTAGGCCGAAACTGTCTTCACATTCATACCAAGATATTTTTGCTTGTTTCACTCTGTGAAAAACCTTCCGGAGCCTCAGCATGAGTCAAGGCAGGGGCACCAACAGGACCTCAGTCATTGTATTACTCATGGTGCTTAAGAGAAGAATGACAAGGAAGAAGCGATGAAAATAATCAACTTTATGAGGTCTAAACCCTTTAGTGCGTGGCTTTTTCATGTTTTGCTTATGAAATGGGAAGTAACTTTTACCGTACTTCTGCTGCATAGCAAAGAATGATGCTGGTCTTGAGGAGAAACGCTTGTGCAATTCTTTGACTTCAGAGATGAACCAGCTGCTTTTGCATGGAGCACCATTTTTACTTAAAAAGAAGACTAACAGGTCATGATGAGTGTACTTGTTTTTATTGCTGCCTAAAAATTTAGAGTTGACTCTCTGTATCTGCAGGTTCCACATCCTTGAATTCAAGCAACGACAAATCGAAAATATTTTTTTAAAATTTCCAGAAAGTTCCAAAAATCAAAACTTGAATTTGCGATGTGCTGGCAACTATTTTCATAGCATTTACATTGCATTAAGTATTATAAGCAATCTAGAGATGATTTTAAGTATACGAGAAGATGTGCATAGGTTATATGCAAATACTAAGCCATTTTATAAAAGGGACTTGAGCATCCCTAGATTTTGGTATCTGAGGGGGTCCTGAATCAATACCCCACAGATACCTAGGGACAACTGTACCACCAACAGTACTTAAAACAGTAAGAATGTATTGTCTCATGATTGTTTAGGTCAGAAATCCAGGTACAGCTCAACTGAGTTCTCTGGCCTGGGTCTAACGTGTAAGGAGTTGGCCGAGCTGACTTCTCACCTGGGGGACCTGGAAAAAATCTTCGCCCAGGTTCAGTCAGGTTGTTGGTGGTTGGACTGAGGCCCGCATCTTCTTGCCGGCTGTTGACCTGGGGTTGCTCTCAGTTCCTGGAGTCCACCCACCCTTCCCTGCCATGTAGTCCCATCCATCTTCAATGAAGTGGAGAATCTCCCTCATGCTGAATCTCTCACACACAGACTCTCTCTTCCAGGGAGAGCTCCTAGGCAGGGCTCACTGGATTAGGTCCAGGCCACTGAAGACAGTGTCCTTTTCTTAAAGTCAACTGTACCATATAAGGTAGCCGAATCACAGGAGGGACATCTCATCATATCACTCAAAGGAGGAACACCAGACAAGGTCAAGGGTCGGTGGGGTCATCTCAGAATTCTGCTTATCATCTTCAGATATTCAGGTTTTCACATTTAGGTACAGTATTTGCTGTTACTTACCTGAAAATAGTCAGCTATTTCCGGAAAAGTAATTGGATGATATTTTTTCTGATGATGACATTTGAGTGTTTAAGCAAATATCAGGATTATGGAAAACTAGCATATCTGCCTCTGTGATTTTTACAACCTCCTAATACTTCAAGACTTTTCTGAGCACGTAGGTAGTGATATAAACAAATGTGATATTTTAAAGATACTGTACAATATCTATTTTTAGATATTGACGCCAACCACATGGAAAATCTAAATAGTGACCCAGCAATTTTAAAATGACTCACGCACGATGTCACGCCACAATGCAACGGTATTGTCGTGGAATATAATGCACCTGTTCTCTGGGGCGAGAGCTCCAAATCAATCAGCAAAACCTCTAATCCAAGATCTGGTAATAATCTCCAAATAGTCTAAGCAACCAGAGAAATGCAATTTGAGAGCTAAAGTGGACAACCTTTCAGAAAATTATGTTGTTGACTATTTGGCAAACTCTCTCATGACAGGATTTACTACATTCAATATGTAACTGCGGTCTTAAAACCACTTCAGGTTATTAAGGCACACTCTTCCCTGTCCTTGTCATACGACTAAGTGTTTGCTGGGGGAATGTTTTAACCCGCTGGCATCCGTAGAACATGGAGTACATGGTGTTTTCTGGTGGACCTCAGAGCAAGACCTTTCCAATCTAGTTCTTCCACCACTTGCTAGCCCTAAGGTCAGTTATCCTTACTAAGTCCTAGACCCTCACGCACTTGCAAATGGGGCAATGGGTTATCCCCAGCAAAGCAAGCTATAGAATAAGCACCAAAAAAAAAAAAAAAAAAAAGACTTGACAGAGACCAGAGCACAGCAGGACTGTAAGACCACATGATAACCGGTTTGAGTTCATTAGTATATCTTAGTACAGAGACACAAGGGGTGCATTGGAATATAAGACACACTTTTCTAAACCCTTTTCCCAAGATCTTGTATCACTTGCTCCATCAAAGTCCTGGGGCTTCAAGTGTTTCCAGCCCGAGGCCCTGAGACCGTCCATCTCTTTCACCCCCAAGCTTTGATTGTTCCTTTGTCCATCAGACTTTTCCATTTGCAAATGGATCTACTCAGAAGGAGATAATATGGTCACCACGATGGCTTCTAGCACTTCCATTCCCTGAAATAGTGATTCCACCAAAGAAGTGAATAATGTGGCTTCCTGCTAATATTTATGGCTACTAAAGTGGATAGATTAGAGGGGGAAACATTTGGACTCCCTGGCATTCACGGCCCCTGACTCAATCATTTCTCTTTGCTGGTGTTTCCTCAGGCTCCAAGGCAGCTTAATCCATGGGATTCAGTTTCCCTGGGCCTGATCACCATTGAGTTTGACAGAGCAAATCTCTGGGTGCTCAGAGCAAAGAACTCCAGCCATGATGGCTTTTCAGACCTGTTCTCCCTCAATTGACTGATGTCTACTCTGGCCATACATTAGTGGTAGGGATTGATTATACTTGATAGTTTGCAACCACCAATGAATTTTATACATTTTATGCCCTTAGTACCTACAAGTACACCCTTCTGCTACCCCCGCCACCAAAAAGTTGAGTTTTCTTTCTAAGGGATTGATCTTCCTGGCATTTATTATCCTCATCAAGGACACTGTCCTTATCCCATTTTATGAACCTAGAAACATCCAGTGTTCCAGGTTGATAGAAGCAGCTAGGAGCTCACTCAGAGATGAAACTCTGAAGCCAAGATTATGACATGTTCACACACAATACAATTTATATTATGCCAGATATTTTTTAAAAAATATGTTAGAGGTGATAAGAGAAGGTGTTTAGCCATTATAATAGGTAGAATGATTTACTGCCTCAAAGTCTCATTTCTTGCCAATGGTTGCTGTGTTCTTTAACGTTTTAGTGTGAAAGAAGTATTTCAAGCATAAACAAAATTACAGATAAAGGCATTCAGAATCCACATACTCCCATCACTCAACTGCAGTGATAAATATATTATTATTTATTATTATTTTTAAGTCTGTACCCTTACAAATGTCCCTCCCTACCCAGGTGGTTTTGAAGCAAACCCGAGACCATAAATTCACAAGTCCATAAATATTTCAGTATGCATCTCTAAAAGATTAAGATGGTTCTTAAAATGAATGACTAAACTCCCTGGCGGTCCAGTGGTTAGGACTTGGTGCTTTCACTGCCAACAGCATGGGTTCAATCTCTGGTCGGGGAACTAAAATCTCACAAGCCATGTGGCTCGGCCAAAAAAAAAATAGAATCCTCATTTAAAATGAATGACCAGGATACCATTATCATATGTAAACATACTCACAATAATCCCTTGATATCAGATATCCAGTCAGGATTCCAATTTCCGTAGTTATCTCATTTTAAAAATTAATCTAATTCCATATTTAGGCCTCAAATATGATGTTGATGTGTCTCTGAATTCTCTTAAAATTCTATAGTTTCTGTTTCTTCTCTCACCCATTCACTCTACTATTTATTTACTGAACACAGTGAGCTGTGTTTTGTAGAGTTTCCTGCTGGTAGATTTTACTAACCATATTACTGGGAAGGTGTTTTGTATCCTTCTCTGTCCTTTGACTGTCCTGTAAACTGTCAGCCAGATAAAGCCTGGATAAGATTCAAGCTTAATTTTCTGGCAACGATTCCTCATAGATACGTTTTTTATTTCTAACAGGAAACACAATGTATGGTTTACCTTTCTTTCTGTGATTTCAGGAGCTATTGATGACCGTTATCTAGGTCCATTATTTCATTAGGGGCTATAAAATGATGATATCCTTCCTCCCAGCCAGGCTAGATATTATTACAACTTGATTCAGTTATATAAAATACAGTGTTGGGCTTATGAATATGAGCTTGGGAGTTACATGGATCAATATTAAATTTGGGTTCTGTCACTTAATAACTGCAGGTCCTTGGGCAAATCACTGAAACTTTCTGTTACTCTCAGTATTCTAATGCAAAATGCTATAATATTTGCATCCACCTCCAAAGGCTTCTATGAAGATTCTGTGAGATAATGCATTCACTTAATTTTTGTTTGGTCAAAAATCGATGCTAAAAAAAAAAAAATCGATGCTGAAAGAAAGACTTGGATGCATTCCATTTATCTGGGAAGGGTCCTGGGAATAGGAAAGTGGAAAGAGAAAGGGAAAAAGTATTCACTGATGAGTGAGGTACTGCTTTGGGCACCTGGGCCTCAATCCATCTGGGGTTCCTTCTAGGGAACCATGTAGAACAAAACTTTGAGAGGATAAAAGGTGGAGAGGTTTACCCACCAATTCTTTTGTCTCCTTGGTTGAGGGTGCTTTCTCTCCCAGCACCTCCAGGCTGCTCTGTGTTGAACAGTCTCTCAGAGCAAGGAATCCTCAGGAGGAGAAGCAGAGAGAAGAGGGGGGTTGAGAATGGAAGCATGAGCACAGGAACTACTGACCTGGCTGCAGGAAACTCAGAGGCAGGCTGAGGGCACCTGTGGGCACCCACAAGGGCTTCTACGTGTATGTGAGGTACTCCTCACGGTTCCTGGCCTGGAGGAAAGGCAAAATCAAGCTTGGCTGCCATGATGTCTTGGGTATGAAGAGGTTCAGAACACACCACCCCCACATATGCTCCTTTGGCATACTGATTTTTTCGCTGTGAAGACACTTGAGAAAGAGCAGCTGCAGGAAAAGCTCCCTTCCCTCCGCCTTCCTACCTGAAAGCAGGTCAGGAAATTTCCCCTGAGAAAAGTGCTCTCCCTGCCCTCAGAGGAGAGAACAGTCTTATCACCAGAGATGGGGGTGGGGGGTGCCAACCTTGAAATGGACCTGGACAGACAGACCTACTGAAATGACCCTCATCTCCCATTAGTTTCCCCCATATGTTTCCATCACTTTGCTACAATTTATGGCCTTAAATCCCTTTTTCTTTCTTTTTTTTTTTTTTTTTAGTGACAACATAAGGAATTCTTTATTTTTAATTACCAATTTATTAAATCCCTTTTCCTTTGTCTTGTCACTTCTCCACACAATTATTGTTCTTTGTTAAAAAAAAGATATATAAGTTCTTGGTCATAACCAATTTTTGGGTCTTCATTTTTCCTATTGAGGCTCTCACGTGCAGGTAAAAATGCGAAGTAAAATTTGTACGCTTTTCTCCTATTAATCTGTTCTCTGTTAGTCTTATTCTCGGGCCCAGTCACAGAATCTGAGGGGATGGGGAAGCCTTTCTTCCCCTACGAGGACCTGCATTTATCATGACGTCTACTAGCTCTAGGGCATCACTTCACTTGGAAGAAGAATAGTTTTTCTTTGGGTGAGAATATATGGGAGGGTCTTTCTAGTCCTCTTATAATATAGATTAAAAAAAAAAAAACTACTGAGCTGAAATTCACATAACGTAAAAGCGGCCACTTAGAAGTAAGTGAACAATTCAGTGGCATTTATTACATTCACCATGTTGTCAATCACCATCTCTGTCTAGTTGCAAAACATTTCCATCATTTCCAAGTAAAACCCCTTATGCCCATTAAGGAGTTTCTCCACCTCCCCACTGTGCTCCGCAGCCCCTGGCATCACCAGCCTGCAATCTGTGTCTAAGGATTTATCTCCACACACAGATTTTTGCTGAATGCCTGCCTTTGAAGGAAGGAGATGGAGAAATAGTGCATTTCAGTGGAAATACAGTCCAACATAGAAAGGAATGTTGAGTATCTTGGTAAGAGTTCAGGATTCCCTAGCAGATATATTAATAATAACACCTGCCAGCTATAGTCTCGACTAAGAAAACTCAAACCCACTGCAAGTGAATAAATCAGGGATAAGCACTTGAGCCAACACAGCTAATATGGCTGGGCTGATTTGATTCCAGCACTTCAGAATTTGATATAGGATTATTAAAAATATGAACTTTAGGAAGAAAATCTAAAGCTTAAAGATGTACTGAAAGGAATTAGGAGTTAGCATCAATACCACCAGGCCAGCAAAAATGGAGGGAGCAGAAACTAGGAATGGGTAGCAGTTATGAAGCACAGAATTTACGTATACCGGGTAGAGAGACTGAATAAGTGATCAGTAATAATAACAATGACAGCAACAAGATGTATTGAGTGCTTATATTTTGGACATGCAAGGTTTTGTTTATTTCTCACAACTTATGAGTAGGTTTCCATTATTATCCCTGTTTTGTAAATGAAAAAAATAAGGCTTAGAGCACTTAGATGATTTGCCCTAAGGAATAAGAGCTGAGGTTTGAAACCAGGTGACTGACTCCACACCCTTGCTCCTAATGAACTTGGTGGATGGTTACAGAGCTGTAGCAATATTATGGGAGGGGCAGAATGTCCCCTTTCTCAATTTGTTTTGGATAAAGTGTACTAGTTCCCATGGAACCCTCTTTTTTCCTTAAGCTTGTTGAATGAGTTTCCATTCCTGGGACCAGAAGAGCTTAACAAAAATGAATACCACCAGGAAAAGAGGGCCAGGGAGGGGTGAGCTCCTGGTGGGAGCCCCAGGCGCACTCTGAGTAGGGGCCATCTGAGTGGTTGTCTTGGGAACAAGAGCATCCAGGAGAGGACTGACTCTACCAATTTAGCAGTTTCGCCCGGGGCCGCCTCACAGGGCAAAATCTTGATAGGACGCTGCACTCTGTAGGAAAGCTTAAAACCTCTCTGTTAGAAATAACCTTGAGCAAGGCATTTAACCTTTGCAGAATCTGGTCTCACCATCAATAAGTTGATGAGTTGTCTTTTGAAGGACTTTTTCAGCTGTTACCTTTCAATGAAATTAAAAATAAACAAGTTCTACTGGATCAAGTCATTTCTCAGGATAACCAAGAAAACAAAGAGAACCATAAACCCAATAGTGAGAAGTGGAAAATATTTACTAAACATCAGGAGAGCTTCTCAGATTATTCCGTGCAGGACGACGATTTTATGCTTGGGCAATCCGCCATGAAGATAGTGTTTCAGAGACCCTCATCTTTCTAGTTTGTTTGCTTCTTTGAGGAAAGTTAAGCCCTCAATTAATTTTTTTAAAAGACAGAAAGAAAAGATAAAAAAGCCTCCCAGATGAACTGAACCTTTAGGAATAAAAACTGAAAAGACAAATGCTGAACTATCATGGCTGAAATTCTGAGTCCCAGGGGTTGTAAGAGATGCCGTGTATTCAATCTCATCCTGCCTCATCTCAGATGTTTGTCAGTAAAGTGATCCACGGTTACGTGAAAATTTATTGTAAACTGAGAAATAGATAATAGATAATAGAGTTTATTTTTTACTTGCCATCTGGTTCAGGTAGAAGGGAATTTTTTAAATATATTTCTGATTAGGAGTGTGAGTGCATGTCTACATGTACGAGTATGTGTGTGTATATATGTACAGATGCATGCATATGATAGTGAATAAGCTCAAAAATACATACAAGCTCTTTAAGATGTGAGGAATTTTAAAAGTGAATTTATGAGTTCCAGTGTACTAAATTAATATTTAATAAAGATACTTAATTATTTAAGATTACTACACCAGTGATATACTACTTAAACCATTTAATTGATGCATGTAATTGGAAGGCTGCATTTCATGGTGAGAACTGGCACCTTCAATTCCATATCTCCTACCATCTTCCCTGTGTGTACACATATCTGTTACATTACATCTTGTTCTCTCTATCACTGCTACTCAACCTTTATCACTGATTGATAAAGGCTCTTGGACAATATAACGTAAGAATGGGTTTGCCTCTGACTACAAACATCCATGATACTGCTCAATTTAAATAATGGAATTTGAAATATCATATCTGCTCAGGTGACAGTATAAAAAGACAATGTATTGATAAGTATAAAAGATTAATAGCTTATGCACTGTGATTTCTTACTTACCAAATTTAATAGAAAGCTATTGATTAAATAATTATAAGACAAATTAAGTTAGATAACAAGAACATTTCTAACAATAAGAAAGCTCAATAGATTAATTTTCCATAGTACCTTGTGTACCTCTGCAGGGGCTTCTTCTGTAATCAGATCTCCCAGTGTGCTAGGATTGGGGGGTGGGGTGAGACAATATTTACAATGATGCATTGCCCCTGGTATCCACAATGAAAAATGTCTAAAGCAGCTGCTGCCACAATAACAGTAGGACAATATTAGGCAGTTTTATGTTTCCAGTTATAGACATAACTCTTCCATTGCTTTGCTGAGCCCTGCGGAATAACCTCTGTCTTTGTTCTAAGAAGAGCAATCGCTCCCCAGTGATGTGTAGTATGGGGGGAAGGAGGGAAACTACGTGTTTACTTCTTAGAATAGGTGGTATGGGTCTGAATGTGAGAGGAAGAGAGGAAGGTAAGCTATCAACTGTGGCCCTGTGGATACACAATACACTTGCACAACTCTTGTCAATAAAGAGCATCCATTCAGTTCACACATTCACAGGTCAGGGTTTCCCGGAACGGGGCACATGTTCATTGAAGCATCTCCAAGATTTCCGTAATGTTTGTTTACCTGATTACAATATTGAGTGACATCAGTCAACAAGGATTCCACACTTGACTGATACATTGGAATTAACTGGTGAGCTTTAAAAAAAATGAAGATTCTGTAAATATTGACTTAGTCATCTTGGAATTGGATTCTAGAATCCATTTAGTAAACACGTACATGTGATGGTTAATTTTATGTGTCAACTTGTCTGCGCTGAGGGATGCCCAAACAGCTGGTGAAATGTTATTTCTGGATGTACCCGTGAGGGTGTTTTTGAAAGAGATCAACGCTGGGACGGGTAGAACGCGTAAAGAAGATCACTGGCCCCAGTGTGGGTGTGGGCACATCAACCCGTCTGTATGGGGCCTGAACAGAACCAAAGGTGGAGGAAGGGCTGTCTCTGCTTGAGCTGCCCATCTTCTGTCCATCTTTTCCTGCCCTCAGACATGGGCACTCCTGGTTCTTGGGCCTCTGGCCAGCCTGGTTTTCCTGGTTCTCCAGCGTGCAAATGGCAGATCTAGGGACTTCTGGAGCTCCAGAATCATGTGACGCAATTCCTATAATCAATCTATCTATCCATCATCTATCTATCTATCTACCTATCATCTACCTCCTTTTGGTTCTATTTCTCTGGAGAGACCTGACAAATGTATTATACAAAACAAAAATGTTTTGTTTTTAAAAGTCTGCATCTGTGTCAATATGAGCACGTTCATGTGTGCAAAAGTACGGAATTCTGTCAAGCTACATAGTAAAAACAAATTCTGCACTTTAAACATCACAGATCATTCTTACACTGCTTCTTTCATGTGAGTCAGAGTGGCCCACTTCAACTCCTGACTTACTCCTTATTTACCCCTCTCCAAGGGCAAGCTTTAACCTCTTGGTGCCCCGGTCCACGCAGCTGACCCATGGGCTACGTCATGGCTAGGCTCGTCCAAATACACAGACAACAGAGAGCATTTAGAACAAGGACTGGCACATAGCTATCCTTCATGATATTATTACACACAAAATGCAAGCTCCTTGCTACTATTGCCAATTATTTATAGTGATATATTCTATCACTACTTATTTTGAAACTGTATATTGATTGCTTAATCTGTGTCTGACATTGTTCTAAGTCCTGGAAATATAGTTGTAAACAAAATAGACAAAAATCCTGCCTTCCTATAGCTTTCCTTCCAGGACAAGAAGAGAACTAATAGACAAGTAAATAGGTAAAATACATAGATTTTCAGCAGAAATAGTATTTTTGGGTAAAAAAAAAAAATAAGGAGGGAAGAGAAATACAAAGAGCTACTCTGAAATGGGTGTGAAATTGATAATACAAACTCTGTGTGTCAAGCACTGTTGTATGCATTTTATAGACAGTAAATCATCTTAATACTCAAAACAACCTTCTCACGTCATTGCATCTGTATATATTCATAAAAATAACTAGTTGCAATGGTTTACCTTAACTGTATCATGAATACGTGTATTAACACAACTTGCTTTTCAGCCAACATTTTGAAGAAACAAAAATTGGGAGCCTTCCTCAGTGAAGGGAACGGAGGAATAAGTAATGCTTAATTCAAACAACGGAATATTACCCAGCAGTTAAAACTAATATTGTAGACATTCACATTTCACATCCAATGTGTCGACTTCCTACCCAGCCACCACCCCAGCCCCTGGGTCTGCTCAGCTCCAGACCACCCACTGCCAGTCTGGCAGAGGGACCCTCCTCCTGCCCTGAGATCTTGTAGCATCTGTGACTCTGCTTCTCCAGAGTGAAGCTGTGGACACGGGCACCATCGGCCACATGTTGGCTGCTTCGGCTCACCATCAGCACTTAGTGGTGACTTTGAACGAACATCTCCACTTGACTTTACCTCCCAGGTCCTCATTCGCCAAGAGGCAACACTATGACCAGACTGTTTCGTGAGACATCAGTGAGAGTTCCATACGTCTACATAAATACGTGGGAGAACACAGCTCCTTCATGTAGAAGGTACTCAAGTCCTCTCAGGGTGTTTGTTTGTTTTCTGTGTGAGATCATCACCCCAAACCGGTCCTCCCAGGACCTGATTCACAGACGGCGCTCAACACTTGATTGTGAAGTGTTTATTGTGCTCACAAAGTGCTTTAGCTGAAGCCGACAGTCTGCATTAATTTTTATAAAATAATCATGTAACTACAGTTGTCACGTATTACATTTTAAACTTACATGGGATGAGAACAAGAACTGTTGCTTTAATAAAAATCACATTTCCTTTACCTTGTGTGCTGCAGTCCTCATCACAGACAATGACTATCTAGAGAAACCAGCATTGATGTTTGCTCTCTGGAGACAAGCCAATTAGTAGGTAATGACCCGCATGTTATCATGCTAAGGTAGACTGGCATGAATTTTCTTTCATGAGAAAAAAGGATCGTCTTAATATGAACCTAATTTTTCCAGTTCAACCCTCTGAATCTCATTTCTTACAGGTTTTATTTTTTAATTTCTAGGATTCTTTTAGGAACACAGAAGTCAAAATTGTTTTAGAATTAAATTAAAGGGTTGTACTAAAATAAATTCTTAAATGGAATCATTTTGTTCTGTCTGTGGCCAAACTCCCTTTATTGATTGTGACATCTTTTACTTAGACTCTCACTGTTTTCTCTTTTACCAACCTCCTTGTGCAGGGCAGTGCCTTTCCTCTTCAGTCAAATCAAAACTCTGCCAGCAGAAAGCACCCTCTTGGTTACTGAGCTTTTCTTAAGCTACTTTGGATGCCTCAACAATCTCTCTGCTCTGTCCAGGAAAATCGGTTACAGCTTCTTCTCTTCAGGTCTCTGGCTACAAATTTAAGCAGTGATATTTAATTAAAGATTCTCTGCCAGCATTCACTTGAACTCCTATATTTGCACGAGATCATTTGAAATCAAAGAGAAAATCAAAAATAGCCAGGATGGTAGTCTTTAAAGCTACAGAAACATAATCCATTTCATGTTAAGCCAGCCTTTACTTAATCTTTGCAGGGTGACAGTTTCCTTGAACTCTGACTTTCTTTGTAACACTATAGGTAGATGACTGTCACGGGAAATTTTTATAGGAAACAACTAAATTACCTGCAAAAGATTGCAGAAGAACACTGTGACAAACTAATGAAGGGGAAGTGAACTTGACAAACTAATGAAGGGGAAGTGACCTATGTCTCCCTTGCTGGTGTTTACATGTTTCCAACATTAAAGTTGATAATTACTATAGGCTCTCTCTGTAATCATTATATAGACTCTAATATACACATTCATTTATTAAATACATTTAGTAGATATGTGTAAGAAAACTGTCTCTTTCGTTCTCCAAGTTCAATAAATATAGAAATAAATTCAAAGAAGTTGTGAATTTTACAATGTTTAAAATAACAAGAGAGGTCAGAGGATATTTTAGGGCAGTGAAAATACTCTGTATGATTCCATTACGGTGGACAGGTCATTACACATTTGTCCAAACCCATAGAATGTAAAACATCAAGAGTGAACCCAAATGTAAACTAGGGACTTAGGGTAATGATAACGTGTCTACGTGGGTTCATCAGTTGTAATAAATGTAGCATCAGGTGTGGGACGTTGATAATGGGGGCAGCTGTGCATATGTGGGGGCTGGGGGTGTGTCGGAATCTCTGTACCTTCTGTGGAATTTTGCTGTGAACCTAAAACTTCTCTAAAATAATAAAGTATTTTTAAAAAATAGAGAGAGCCCTAAGAAGAAAAATAAATCCCACATTAGCAAGTAGAGAACAGTGTTAGGTATTTTTACATGCATTGTGCATATTTTAATACCTCTCACAATATATACACACAAGGCCTGGGCTTTAAGTACTATTACTCTATATTCTTATCATAAAATATGCATGGTGGCTATCACACATTTTATTTCTTTCAAACTTGGATTGAAATCATACTTGAAGCTAATGCCTGTGGCTAATACTTTATTTACATTTGAATTTTGATCATGATCAGAAATGCAAGTATCGGCCCCTCAGCCAAAAATGAACATGCCATGCCCTTTCTGGGGCTGTAAGCGCCAGTCGTGGGAAAATGGCAAAGCTCCCTCAAACGATACTAAGCACCCACAGTGTTAACTAAGAGAAAACAAGCCCTAGAAAACCACACTGTGGCAGAGCTAGGTCTTCCTACCGAATTCAAATGATGATACAAAAGACGTGACAGTCTGGTCATCAACCCTAATTCCAAAGACAAATCCATCAAGTGGCATTAAATACGACATGATATATGAATGGTATGGATGTTCAAAAACCCTGCAGATACGCTGTTACACATGATGCCATTTTCTCATTATTTAAAATAGATATTGATAAGTGATGCTTATTCCTTGAAATTTTACCACATTAATATTTCAGGTTCTAAAAATCTGTAAAGCCTCCATAATCCTTCTTCTACCCTTGACTAGTTGACGTATAAGCATAAACAAAAGGCTTGTTAAAACTTGTTAAGACTAACAATTTCCATTGGTATGTTTTACGGTAATGTAACTTTGTCTTTCCTTTATTATATTTTTCACTACGTATATGTATGCAATTTTCACCTAACATAGGTTTAGTCTCAGAATAGTAAGGGTTTACTCTATAAAGTTACTTTTTTATTTAGATAACAGTTAAAGTTTTTTTTCCCCAGCTTTATTGAGCTGTGATGACAGATAAAAATCGCATGTATTTAAGGTGTACAATGTGATGTTTTGATATATGTATACATTGTTAAATGATGACCATAATCAAGCTAATTAACACTAACGTCACCTCAAATAGGTTTTTTTTTTTTGATGAGAACACCTGAGATGTAGTAATTTAGCAAATTTCGAGTATACAGCACATTATTATTAAGTATAGTCACCACGCTGTACATTATGTCTCCAGAACTTACTCATGTTATAACTGAAAGTTTGTACCCTTTGACCAACATTTCCCCATTTCCCTGGCGATCACCATTCTACCCTCTGTTACTATGAGTCTGACTTTTTTTTTCAGTTTCCACATGTAATCAAGACCATGCACCAGTGTGAGGTGATATCTCACTGTGGTTTTGATTTGATTGCCCTGGTGATTAGTGAAGTTGAGCACCTTTTCATATACCTGTTGGCTGTTCGGATGTCTTCCAGAGACTTCTGATTCTTTCTTCTGCTTGCCTGCATCTGTCATTGAGGCTCTTTATTGAGTTTTTTAGTTCATTCATTGTATTCCTCAGCTCCAAAATTTCTGTTTGATTCTTTTTTATGTTTTATATCTCTTTGTTGGACTTCTCATTTTTTCTTTTATCATTTTCCTGATTTCATTAAATGATTTATCCATGTTTCTTGTAGCTCATTGAGCTTCTTTAGAACAATTATTTTGAATTCTTTGTCAGTCAATTCATGGGTCTCCATTCCACTGGGGCCATTTACTGGACATTTATTGCATTCCTTTGGTGGTGGCATATTTCCCTGATTCTCTGTGATCCCTGTAGCCTTGCACAGTTGCCTGCACATTTAAGAAGCTGTCACCTTTTCCAGACTTTATGGACTGGCTTTGGTGAGGAAAGACCTTCACCTGCTGGAGGGGGCCATGCTGGAATGTGCTGTGCCCCTGGGCCTGGTGGAGTGGAGGTGTGCTGCAGCTTCAGGTGTGTGGGGCGGGGACTCAGCTCAAGTAGCTGTGGTCTGTGATGTCGCCAACCCTGTGGTCCTTAGTGCCAGGAGCTTCAGGACATCTGTGGTGGCTGTGAGAGCTACTGGGGTCCTCGGCAGGCCCTCCGGGTCCAGCGGTAAAAGGGACAGAGGCAGGTGTTGGTGGTGACTGGCGATGTGCATGCACGTGGTTGCAGGGCTGCCTGCAAGTGCGTGCATGGTGGCAGGAGCCAACTGTGGGCACACATAGGGTGGTGAGGGCGGAGACCAGTGGCCAGGGCTAGCCGCAGGCATGTATGTGGTATTTGCTCTGGGTGCCAGGGCTGGGGTCCTCATGGCAGCACTGGCTGGGATTCCAGCAACTGGGACAGAGGGGTTGGGACTCAAACAGCTGGAGTGTGCAAAGGAGAAAACCTACAGGGCTCTTTGGGGCAAACGTCATACAGGGGTCACTGTGGATCTGCTGGTGCTGGTTTCCTTAGGGTGGGGACCCCTGTGGGTCCTTCATGTGTTTGGGGTGCTGGTGGCTCTCCCTGCTCTCCTTTGCCTTGGAGGAACCTTCTGGGGAGGAGTTTCCCTTCACCCCGAGCAGTGCCAGCCTGGGGGATGGGATGATGCAGGAAAAACAGAACTTCTTCCTACCCTCTCTGTGGGGTTATTCTCAGGGTTTGTGCTCCGCTGTGCTCCTGCAGCTTCTCCTGAGCTCTCCCAGAGCTGTATTTGTTCACGGGTAGTTGTATATTATTGGCTTTCGTCGGGGCATGGAGGCTGAGACCTCCTCCCCTGCCACCTTGGTGATGAAGTCTTTTCAGTTTTAAGTTTTAAAAAAATATTTGTAGTTAAAGTATCTGATGCTGGATCCGTAAGGAATGTCGTCCCCCCTTCCCTCACCATTTTCCCTCCAGGCAGTCTCCTCTTCTTGTCATCTTAAACTTTTATGGCCAAGTTCCAACATTGTTTTTAGAAATGCCGATTCAGTCTGTGAATGCTCAACTTTCTGCCAGTTTACATTTTTAAGTCTTTTCAAAGTGAATATGTTTGCTGATTACTTGCAGTCCATAGTTAAATCCATTAATGTTTAAACTCCTATATTGTGAGGTTGTACCATATGGTGTGATATTAATTTTAGATGATTTCTTGTTTAAATTATTTTTACAAATTTAATTAATACCAATTATAACTCCCCCAAGACCCCAATATTTCTTGTTTCCCTTTCTTTCTATTGTCTTTGCTCTTCACCTCAGGACAGGCACATGCAGAGGTGGGAGAAGGTTCTAGAACTCTGCATGTGCACTGGGGCCCTGGGATGGAATGATGGGCAGGAAATGAGACAAAGTCATATCAAGAGAGTCTTAACATCTGGGAGAAGAGAAGTGCCTACAATCAGATCAACAAGTACCATTAGAGTACGTCATCAAATCTAAGACACCGCTGATCATAGGATGCAGAATTATGTTATATACCACTGAGAAAGGGCCAAGGCAAAGTAGTGCCAAATACATGATCCTCCTTTTGGAGACATTAAAATGGGAAAACATTCTCATCTTGGATTCAATGTAATAAAGTATAAGGCTCAACTAATAGAACAGGAGGAAGTCTTCATTTTTATTGCATAGAAATATTTTTTATTGACGTTACTTGAAATAGGATTTATTACAGATGTGTTTTCCCAGAGCTATTTTTTAAGCTAATCTGTTTTGAGCATGACTTTAAATTTGCTATGAATAAACTTCCTGTTCATCATCTATAAAACATGACAATTTCTAGAGGAAGAAAGAAGACAGCATGGGTTCTTCAACAGAGCTAGAAAAAGTGAGATTTTTATGAACGTTCAATTAGGTTTTTTTAAAAATGTTTAATACCTATCATTTAAACTCTAACTAGTCAAAATGCACAAAGGACCACATCTACTCATTCCTTGAGTACCTGTTGCTAAGAAAATTATATGAACATGCAAAACTATAAGCTCCCTGCCTCACACTAATTAGATTAAAATTAGCTAATGAAATAAAGCCTAAGAGCAATCCCTAAAGACTCATCTGGGTTATAACTTTATTTCACAAGAAAAGACTTTGAAAATAGTTTCCTAGGCAAAGAAAATTACAAATCATATAAAGGAGCTGAAAAAGGAACATTGAAAGGGCTCTGAAGGGTGCAAAAAGTATTATTAAGTATTAAGTTATTGATCCGCATTTATCAAGACAATAGCAATAGATTTCATAGCCAGTTGAGATAGAATGGGATATAATATTATTCTTTTTCAATTTTTTAGCAATAAGTAATGCAGACATTTTACCTTAGTGGCCATTCAGAGAAGCAGGTAAGTTGAAGAACTTCAAGAGGTATACAATGCTGACAAGTCTTTAACCAATAATGGCATTTCTCTAAAAACTAGAGAAAATTTAATGCCAGAACTCACTTTTATCTTCAGTATACTTGTAATTAAAATTCTCTTGGACTCTTCTGGTGTCCCTGAATGAATCAATTAAATATAAAGGAATTTGGAAAAAATAGAACCACTTTTTCAGAGTGAAAATGCAACAGAGGTATTAATTTCACTGAATTTATATTTTATATTATTTTAGTTTTCCACAGTCACTGCTTTTTCAAAAGTTTTAAATAATAATTTTAATTATTTCAATAGAGCACTTACTTCACATCCAGGTTGTGAGAATTTTTGTCAGTTAAGAAAATTGTAATCCAAGTGGGGTTTTCCAAGAAATATTTAAATAGGAAGTTTTAAAAAATAAACCTATTATTCTAATAAAACTTATAATCATGGTATCACCTACTATGCAGTCAGGATTTAATTTGTGGGGAGCATAAGCTGATTTAGCTTCCTTCGCACAAGGTCACACTAAGGAGGGGATCTATTCATGTGTGGTGTGGTCCCCTTCCTTTTTATCACCACTATGAGATCTGAAACCTTTTGTTGGTCCTTGTCCTGAACACTAAAGACAGTGAACTGAGGAAGAGGTAGTTCTCACTCATCTACTGAGTAGCATAGAAGCCTCTTAGGAGCTTACACTCAGGTTTTTTAATTTTTATTTTATTTTATTATTTATTATTTTTGGCTGCATTGGGTCTTCGTTGTGGTGCGCAGGCTTCTCATTGCGGTGGCTTCTCACGCTGCAGAGCACGGGCTCTAGGCACGCGGGCTTCAGTAGTTGCAGCACGCGGGCTTGGTAGTTGTGGTGCACGGGCTCAGTAGCTGTGGCTCGTGGGCTCTAGAGCACAGGCTCAGTAGTTGTGGCACATGGGCTTAGTTGCCCTGCAGCACGTTGGATCTTCCTGGACCAGGACTCGAACTCATGTCCCCTGCATTGGCAGGTGGATTCTTAACCACTGCGCTACCAGGGAAGTCCCCTTACACTCAGGTTTTAATCAGAATGTCAAAGGCTGGTCCAGGGCAATCTCGTGAATTAAAAAAAAAAAAAATCCTCATTTGTTCACTATTTGTTCTCTTTTATAAAAAATGTTTTCTTTTTTTCATCTTTTCTTCTTTTTCTCTTTCATAGTATAATTCTTTCTCTTTCAATCACTGGGAAATTTCATATAATCCCTATCTTTTGTTCACATCCAAGGAAGGAGCTGAAAAACTCATTTAGATAGAAGAATAAATGGTAGTAAAGCATATACTTTGACCTCTTACAGAGATTTTGCTTTATAAATGAAAATTTTAAACCAAGACTTAGGTTTAGCATGAGGATTTCAGACATTAGTAATTGGTGGGGTAGGCCGCTTGAGAGACGATGTGAGATTCTACCTAACATCCCAGAAATCACTTCAGCTGGTCCTGTTGAAAAGGCAGTCCAATCTCAGTGTGAAGCTCAAATATTTACACCAGAGCTGCCCAATAAAATAAAGTGTGGGCCACAAATGTGACTGCTTACGTAATTTAAAATTTTCTAGTAGACACATTAAAAAAGTTTAAAAATATTTAAAATGATAAAAAGACATCATCTTTTCAACACACAATGTCTTATAGTCATTTTTTTTCACACTGCCTTTGAAATCTGATGCCTTTTATGCTTGCAGCTCATCTGTTTCAAACAGCCACATTTTCTTTTTTTTTTTTTTTTTTTTATTAATTAATTTATTTATGGTTGTGTTGTGTCTTCGTTTCTGTGCGAGGGCTTTCTCTAGTTGTGGCAAGCGGGGGCCACTCTTCATCGCGGTGCGCGGGCCTCTCAGTATCGCGGCCTCTCTTGTTGCGGAGCACAGGCTCCAGACGCGCAGGCTCAGTAATTGTGGCTCACGGGCCCAGTTGCTCCGCGGCATGTGGGATCTTCCCAGACCAGAGCTCGAACCCGTGTCCCCTGCATTGGCAGGCGGATTCTTAACCACTGCGCCACCAAGGAAGCCCCCACATTTTCTTTTTTTTTTTTCCTTTGAGTATTCTTTTTTTTTTTTAATTAATTATTTATTTATTTATTTATGGCTGTGTTGGGTCTTCGTTTTTGTGCGAGGGCTTTCTCTAGTTGTGGCAAGTGGGGGCCACTCTTCATCGTGGTGCGCGGGCCTCTCACTATCGCAGCCTCTCTTGTTGTGGAGCACAGGCTCCAGACGCGCAGGCTGAGTAATTGTGGCTCACGGGCCTAGCTGCTCTGCAGCATGTGGGATCTTCCCATACCAGGGCTCAAACGCATGTCCCCTACATTGGTAGGCAGATTCTCAACCACTGCGCCACCAGGGAAGCCCTGAGTATTCATTTTTAATGAGTAAAGGATAAGATACTGAGTACCATGTGATCATAAGGAAGCATGGCATTATTTTATTTTTAAATTTATATACAGTAAAATTCACTCTTTTGGTTATACAGTTCTACAAAATTTAACAAAAAGTAAAGACTCATATAACTGTCACCAGAAAACAATAAGCACAATGCTTCCATGATATTAAAAAAGAATTCCCCAGCCCTGCACCTTTGTAGTCAGCTCCCCTCCTCACCCTTAATCCTTGAAACCACTGATACTGTCTCTATTTAGTTTTGCTTATCCCAGAATATCATTCAGGTTAGTCATGTAGTATGTAGCCTTTTAAAACTACACAGTGTATGCAGTTGAGATTCATCCATGTCTTTGCATTTCTCAATAGTCCATTCTTTTTCATTACTGAGTAATATTCCATTGTGTGGTTATACCACATGTTTTTAACATCTTTATTGGAGTATAATTGCTTTACATTGTTGTGTTACTTTCTGCTGTATAACAAAGTGAATCAGCTATACCTGTACATATATCCCCATATCTCCTCCCTCTTGTGTCTCCCTCCCACCCTCCCTATCCCACCCCTCTAGGTGGTCACAAAGCACCAAGCTGATGTCCCTGTGCTATGCACTGCTTCCCACTAGCTAGCCATTTTACATTTGGTAGTGTATATGTGTCCATGCCACTCTCTCACTTCGTCCCAGCTTACCCTTCCCACTCCCCATGTCCTCAAGTCCATTCTCTATGTCTGCATCTTTATTCCTGTCCTGCCCCTAGGTTCTTCAGAACCATTTTTTTTTTTTTAGATTCCATCTGTATGTGTTAGCATACAGTATTTGTTTTTCTTTTTCTGACTTACTTCACTCTGTATGACAGACTCTAGGTCCATCCACCTCACTACGAATAACTCAATTTTGTTTCTTTTTATGGCTGAGTAATATTCCATTGTATATATGTGCCACATCTTCTTTATCCATTCATCTGTCAGTGAACACTTAGGTTGCTTCCAGGTCCTGGCTACTGTAAACAGAGCTGCAATGAACATTGTGGTACATGACTCTTTTTGAATTATGGTTTTCTCACTGTATATGCCCAGTAGTGGGATTGCTGGATTGTATGGTAGTTCTATTTTTAGTTTTTTAAGGAACCTCCATACTGTTCTCCATAGTGACTGTATCAATTTACATTCCCACCAACAGTACAAGAGGGTTGCATTTTCTCCACACCCTCTCTAGCATTTATTGTTTGTAGATTTTTTGATGATGGCCATTCTGACTGGTGTGAGGTGATACCTCATTGTAGTTTTGATTTGCATTTCTCTGATGAGTGATGTTGGGCATCTTTTCATGTGCCTCTTGGCCATCTGTATGTCTTCCTTGGTGAAATGTCTATTTAGGTCTTCTGCCCATTTTTTTAATTGGGTTGTTTGTTTTTTTGATATTGAGCTGCTTGAGCTGCTTTTATATTTTGGAGATTAATCCTTTATCAGTTGCTTCATCTGCAAATATTTTCTCCCATTCTGAGGGTTCTTTTCATCTTGTTTATGGTTTCCTTTGCTGTGCAAAAGCTTTTAAGTTTCATTAGGTCCCATTTATTTATTTATGTTTATTTCCATTTCTCTAGGAGGTGGGTCAAAAAGGATCTTGCTGTGATTTATGTCATAGAGTGTTCTGCCTATGTTTTCCTCTAAGAGTTTTAGAGTGTCTGGCCTTATGTTTAGGTCTTTAATCCATTTTGAGTTTATTTTTGTGTATGGTGTTAGGGAGTGCTCTAATTTCATTCTTTTACATGTAGCTGTCCAGTTTTCCCAGCACCACTTGTTGAAGAGGCTGTCTTTTCTCCTTTGTATATTCTTGCCTCCTTTATCAAAGATAAGGTGAAACAGCCACATTTTACGTGCTCAGTGATCACATGTGGCCAGGGGCTACCATACTGATCAGCACGAATTTAAAGGCTAATTAACAATAAAAGGCAACACTAATCAAGAACTACATGACGGATATGGAAAAATAAGCAGATTTTACAGGAGTTCCCAGAAGTTGGAAGCATCACTCTGAGTATTCAGAGAAGGATAATATGATTCCCAGATGGAGAGGAGAGGGAAGAATTTCTGCAGCAGGGAAAATTGCACAGTAAAGACAGAAGGAGTAGTAGGTGTTGGAGCGCTGGGATTTGAGACAGTGGTGCAGAGACAAGTTTAGGGAATATGGGTGTAGATTCCATGACATGTAACGGGGAAGAGGGGGCAAAGTAAACAGTGATTTGCACCTAAGGAAGGTGGTAGCTAATTGCACAAAAGGAAGCAAGGAAGAAAGAGGAGCAAATAGTTGCTATGTTCTAACTTGAGTGTCAGCTGAGCAAGGCTCAGGTGGGGAGATGCTGCCCAGTGTGGGGCACTCAGGGGAGGATGAGGGCAGGACCTTATTCGGGTTCTTCATCTGTGGATTGGGAGGAAAAGTGGAAATCAAGAAGGGGGAGAAGTCATATGTAAATAAGATAGGGCTTGGCGGGTCAGAGGCTATGGATGGTAAGGCAGGATGCCAGGGGTTTAGGATGGTCTGCAGGACATTCTTTCAAGAGGTTTTACAGTGAAAGACAAGAAAGGAGATGGTATAGGGAGAGGGTCTGTATGGCTAGGTTGTCTAATCTAGACGCGCTAGTTAATCATCATACTGTATACACCTCATGACATACTTGTTAGTGGTTTTACCCAGTATCTCAGCAAATAAAATGTGATCCAATTTCTGTTTGCTCTAGAGTTTTCAGTAGGCAGACTTATTTCTGCACACCTATGATATGCATTGCTTGACTTTGGGATTAACTCTTTGTTAAAACCTGAATTATTCAGTGCAGATGGATCCCTTCTGGCATGATAAAAAATAATAAGGATTGTCTAAGCTTCTCACTGGGAAATGAGCGCTATGCCAGATTTCTATCCTCTGACTGCATCGTCACGTTTAGAAAGAGCCACGTGCCCTACAGTAGTTGAGGTTGCTTATGGCAGCGACACGCTGATTTCTCTGACACTTCGTGGTCCAGCCCCTGAGGTCAAGCCTGCCTAGGTGCCCGTCAACAAGCTCTGGGTGCCCACAAATGACTGTTCGGGTTCTTTATAATGTCAGTCACAGTCTGGCCAAAACATACTTTTCCATCATGATCTTCCACAGATGTCAAATCGAATTCAACTTTGTCCAAGCACGCTTGATTGATTGATTGATTGACTGACTGATTGATTTTTACTTCTCAAATTGTCCTTTCAGGCTGGATTTTCCTCCATTCTTCCCAGCTTCACACTCACCCACAGCATGTTTTTGTCCACTTCACACTTTTGCCTCCTCTGCTTCTATCCCCCTGTCAGAAATCCTATCCATCTGTTGATCGGTCTTTGTACCTGTCTATGTCTGTCTTCTTTCTATAAAGGGAGTCTTCTGTGGCCCACCATTAACTAGAAGCGTTGTCCTAGCTCTGTATTCTCTATGACTAGACAGAATTCTGTACCTGAAATCTACTTGTAACCTAGGATTTCAGGCAAACATGAAGTTCAAAAAAATGCTTGTGTGTATGCACTCTCCCTGGAAAGATTACATTTTCAATCGGGAATCTGACCCAAATATATATTGAGAGCTACCAATTAAATTATAAACTCCTGAAGGCAGAGACAGCGAGTTATTGAAAAAAATTGTAGTTACCATGTATTAATCTCCTACCAGGTGTTGTCTATTTTTACATAATTACATTTAATTAAAAAAAGAAACAAAAATAAAGGTAGGTATTAAAATTAATAATTACCTTTTTCTTAAACAAAGAAATTGGCAAGGTTGATATTTTAAATTTGAATTCATCCTTATCCAGTTGCAAGATCAGAGGTAACAATCCAAAAAGGCAGATAACAAATACACGAGATTCACAACAGCAGAAGTAAGTAAGCCTGGTCTTCCCCATAGTATCAAAAAGTGCTTCAGGCATGAGAAGTATGTTTTTTACAGCAAGCTCATACTATCTGTCTTGATAATAGTACGTATTCAATACACCTCAGGTTAATATAATTAAATGGAAATAAACATATGACAGATAAGAATTTTGTAAATATATATCATGTTCTAGTTACCAAGTTAAATTAGATTTAAATGAATGTTATCATTTAGGTACCATAAATAATTAAGTTTGCAGTAGCAATTAATACAGGTTTAAAGTTAACACTGACATTAATTAATGTAACAGATTTTAGAAACTTTGGTCTCAATGTTTGGAATTGCCTAAAATTTACTTCGAACAAAAAAGAGAAATTACTTTAAACAAAGAAGAGAACATTCTGAAAAATGCTTGGAGAAAAAGACCAAATTTTATACCTTTGTATTGAAGGTTGAATTAACAAATATATTTTATTATGTTTTAAGTCATTCTAAAGACAGAAAATTAAAATAATGAAGATAATAGTTTATAGGACTATATTGAAAGTATCAATTAAATATACTCATAAATAAACAGCATGCTCTAGTGCCTCCCATGCCTATAAATTATTAAGTAAAAAAAAGAGATAAAATGAACAACCCACTTTCTATTTTGTTACTATCAGAGTAGATTTGTTTTTTGTATATTCATTCCAATATACACCAAGGTTATTTCTAATATATGATTGTTTTTATGTGGACGATTCAATAGGAATTACATTTCGAATTTCAAAATATTATGCAATAGGTATCATATTTTAAAGCAGTAGAGATTACCAGTGGTGATATCAATTGTAAAATTAAGTATCAAAATGCTTATAGATAGCCTCCATCATTCTATTAACTCTGGCTCCACATTAGAATAATCTGGAAAGCCTTAAAAAATGCCAGTGTTCGTCCTCAGCCTAAACCAACAAAATCATAATCTCAGGGTGCTTTTTAAAATCTCTCAGGTGTCACAATTTTGTGGCCAGGGCTGATAATGTCTGGGTTAAGGAAAGTAGGAGACCCTGGTCTTTATAACCATTTCAAGAGGTAAAATAAACCTCTAATTTTGACTTGGTTAAGGTTTTGAACCTGAGTCAATTATTAATTAGTAATATATATATACACACACACGTATACACACATATTTATATATATATACATATATATATATATTTATTTACACCATTTTGGAAAACCATTGCAATTTTCTGAAAAATGTAATGAGGAAAAGATTGAAAAAGATGTGCACCATGGTGACCATAGGTGACAACACTGCTGTATAACTGAAATTTGCAAAGACAGTAGAACTTACATGTTCTCACCAAAAATAAAAGGTAAATATGTGAGGATGGGTGTGCTTATTAAGTCGATGGTGAGAATCCTTTCACCCTTTTATGTATATCGAACCATCATGTAACACACTTTAAATATCTTCAATTTTATTTGTCAATTATGCCTCAATAAAGTGGAGAAAACACCGTAAGGAGACTATAGGTGTTCTGCAGGTAGAGACGGATCCATGATTGATACCAGCCAGGGTTTCTTCAAAGAAGGATGGAAAAAGAGGGATATGCCGCAGCAGGTGGCAGGAGGGATAGGGCTGGGGGTAGGGGGCGGGTAGAGGACGATGTGCTCAAACCACAGTCAGTGCGTTTATGTCAGGAGCCTGAGCTGTTTGGAATGTGGGATAGAAGATGACTTTGAAAAGAAGAATGAGGACGAATCTCTGAGAGCTCTGGTGTCTACCCTGCACGTTGTACATGATGGGGCTGCAAGGATTTCTACGCAGGGATGTGGTGCAATCAGATTTGGACTCCACATTTATGAAGTATAAGGAGTTTTATGACAGGAGAAGACTTAACTAGGAAGTCTTAAACTTTTTGGAGGCCCCCCCCCAAAAAAACGCAACCAAAGAGAATTACCACTGGGCTAAGAAATGAAGAGTCAATGACTTACAAACATACACTAACATCAGCGTTCTAGCGACTTGGTATATATTTTTCTGGAAAGAGGAGTTTTGTATTCACTTTGCTGCATGTTTCTGTAGACCTTGATGCTGTGCTCAATAAATGCTAAGTCGCATGTCTGGAGAAAGCTAAGGTCCTATTAGTCTCAAGGTAAATTTCAAAATACCTACAAGAAAACACTTGGGATTTTCTCCTTCCTACGTTATATTTCTTGGGTTCATAAACTGTACACAATATCATGGTCAAAAGTTGACCACAGGTCTCCCGTGGAGGACACACAGCCTTCACCATGGTGCAGATTAAGATGGTCCACTGCACGGAGAAGCCTGCAAGGAACATGTGAGGCTTTAGAAGCCACCGCCCAGACTGAGTTGACCAGAAGGAAGAGACCCTCTGAGACCCTTCTGGGAAACTGTTATAGTAAAGAAAGAGCTTTCCAGTGAGTGACTTCATGCAAACTTGAAATACGCTGAACCAATTTGAAGAAACCAGATTCCACAGGTGCCCAGAAATAAACTTCTGCTCCACGTTGCTTCAAAACCCGTTTTAAACTCACATCTGGATCTGTGTTGAGTGTTGCATTGGCAGCCTCTGGAACAATGACGCTCCTTTCCCAGATTCATCCTAGATTCTGTGTCACATCAAGCAGCAGCTTCGCTGTGCAACTTGAGAAACCCAACCCAGATGATTAAGAGAACAAGAAACGTGGCTCGTGCATTTTCAAGTTTCCTGGCTTCCTTACGGTTCTGACTGAGCGTCAATGTCCCTACAGCTCCACGTAGTAACTATCTCGGGTAAGCGATACCTCCAGCACCTCGCTGACCTAGCATGTGTCGGGGGGTGTGAAGAAACACTACACTATGACGACTATGTTCTCAGTGGAAATGCTGACAGCCTCCTGACATGGGCACAGTACACCGTGATGCTTTGATTTCCAAAGCACGCGGTACCTGTGAGAAATGGATATGTGTGTGCCTTTAGAAATAAACTCTAAACATAGTCTCCAGATGGGACTGATCAAACTGCCACCAGGAGGGAAGAAGCACGAAGCGTGAGTACAGTTAGGAGTTGATAAACCAAAAACCAGAAAAATTTCCATCTTAACATCACATAAATAAAAATTATAGAAAGACAATTTGCCAAGGGAGTAATAACCCTCCAAAGCTTTTATATTTTGCAAGCATAACAACTTGACATCTACCTGTGCTACACATTAATCTATTCTAAATAGCTGTGATTTACTGAATAACATTGCCGGCTTCCAGTCCCCCCGTGTGAACCACATTTAGGAGTTTAGGGAAAGGAAGGCTTTAGTTTAAGTGCTTTTACGTAGAATGGCTAAGGTTTACTGTGCATTAATATTCCAAACACAATTTTTAAATCAATGAATACATGAAAATGCATTGACTTAAAAGTCTGGAATGGACTCAAAAGTTCATTTACTCCATTAGGTTGCCTCTAGGTGAGACTCCTATATATTAATTTAACATCTCTAATGAATAAAATCACATACTTTCCTTAAGAAATATGTTCTCCTCTTCAACACTAGTTTCAACATTAGTAAGAAATTGTTCCCAATGTCTAGTGAAAGTGATTACTACTGAAATCTGAGCACATTCTCTTTGTTCTGTCCTGTTCACAATGGATTTTTACCTTTGTGATTTCTGAATGTGCTGACACACACACACACGATCACACTCGCTTCCCCGCCTTAACAAAGGTTAAGTGGGTGGGTCTAATACATCACGGACAGACAGCCCACGGTGATGTTGTGCAGTGCGGGTGGGTTTTTGGACACATGGGAGCAGCTGAGGGGTATGTCACTTGGGCCAGGACAAGAGCCCTGCAGGTAGGTGACCCCTGGCTGTGCTGCCCCAGCTGATCACCTGAGCTCAGGTGTGCCCTCCACCTTGCAGACCAGAAAGCACCATTCACCAGTGCTGTGACATGATCCGTATCTCAGGGTGGGGCCCAAGAACCAAGATGAGAAAAAAGATGGTAAGACCCACAGCATCATTTATTCGTGTAGAAGGATCGCCATCACTCATGGAGGGGACGGGATGTTAGTCCACAGAGTGGCTTTCTCTACAGACCAGCTCAAGTGATGGTCTTAAATCAGACAACTTCGCTCTCACTTTCCAGACATTCTACAGCCTTGCCTTGTACATAAAGTAAATATCATCTGTCCCTGCGGACCTCCCCACCAGGCCCCGAGGGGTTGTCCCCTGATGCATCTCTGGCAATTCTCACCCTTCAGCATTCTGTGTTCTTCCCCGGCTCCTCCTTCCTCGAAGGATTGGCACTTGCTGTTTTCACTGCCTACGCTGCTCTTTTTCTAACCTTCACGAGCCATGGGGATCTCAGGTCAAATTTGCTCCCTCTGAAGGGCCTTTCTTGCCCGTGACCCCTAATGTATCCCCCAACATTGTGGTCTTGACTCGTTTGGTGCATTTCTCTCTCCCCCCGAGGATGTCAGCTCCATGAGAGATGGGGCTTTCCTGCTGCAGATGGAGGCGTTGCTGCACACAGTGGGTTCGCCACTACCATTTGATGATGTGCTAATTAACACAAGCTCCCTCATGTGTTCCCAAGAGGAAGTGGGTTACAGCCAGACCACCACTTACTGAGCCTGGAATCCCTGCCATGAAGCTTTCATCTCTCTTGTCCAGCACTGGTTCACTGGGCTCTGAAGAAGACAGGCTGACACAGGTTTGACACTAGGTTTCTCCCTTTGCCAAGTACCCACCATGATCACCACCAAACACACACACACACACACCCCTCTGATGGGCACATTCTCTTTCAAATATACTGATGCTTTACATGTGTTGGTGGCTGAGCCTTGGGATGAAGGGCATGTCACCGCTTTAGGGCAAATATGTGTATCTCAGCAACATTTTCCCCTCTTTGTTAAATATGACGACTTGGGGACAGTCCCGGTTCCTGTGCTCAGTGTCTCAGAGTGTTCCACCTGCAGCCCTTCTTCCTGAGATGCCCCAGGGGCCCCCCAAGAGCTACCAAAGAGTACCACCCAGCAGCCTTAGCAACAAAGTTGTGCGCATTGCTCTCCGATTCTGCTTCTCAAACACTCCGGGATCCTCACTGTTTACCCACGGTTACAGTCACGTTTTTAAGGATGGCATAAATCCTCCCGGGATCCAGCCCACCCTTTTCCCTTTGCTCCTCCCTGCTCTCTCTGTCTCCCCTCCCACCCCAGGACTGACATGCTGTATCTGCAGAAGGCTGAATGCACCTCTGCATTCGACGCTGCTGCTCTGGCTCTCCTCGTGCTCCTCTCTTTGCCGAGATCCGTCCCCTCCTTCTTCCCGGACGCCCGGGGTGCAACCCAGGCTGTCCCTCCTCTGGGAAACCTTCTCCAACAGCCCTTCTGCTCCTTCCGACGTCAGCAGAGGCGCATTTTTCTAATTCATAGCTCTTGGTGCCTGGCTTCACTCACATCATCCGGAAATTGTCCGTTTACGTGTATTCCTCCCTTCTTCCCTGGACTGGGGGCCAGAGCACGACCCGTCCTCTTTGGCCCCATGTGTCCCAGCGCAGTGAGGTCACATTCAGATCGTCAATGAGGGACCTGAACAGATCAACTGAACGGCCTGAGCTGCTGTCCAGTGAATGGCCATCGTACTTGGACCAGTGAAACAGAGTAAACAAAAGGAGTAGAGGCCGGCGAACTTCCAGGAAGTTTATAAAGGTAGTAAAACCCTGCGAGCCCTCACTGCATTCTGCACACAAAGTCTGTGAGACAGACGTCCAGGTCATCCCCTATACGGAGATTGCAGACCCGAATTTGAGGTGCAGGGGGACCCATTCTGGGCACCGAGCTATACGCTTCACAGGATTAATCCTCTAATCCACACCTCTGTCCATGGTGGTCATTGTTACCAATCTTGTTTTGTAGGGCAGGAAACAGGCTTCCATATAACAGGACTGGGACTTAGATCAGGGCCACGTGTCTCCCGTGGTCCATCCATCGCTGGGCTTGGACCAAGCTGTTCACCTCCAATCCCCACCCCCTCACTCCACACAGTGAAAGTGCTTGCTGTGGCTGGATTTACACTGTGGACGGTGTGTCTGCAAAGTGGCTTCCTCCATGTGTCTGTGTCACACGAGTATGACACACGCAGGGCAGCCCTCACACCTGTTCGCCAAGGGCAGCCCTTCACTGGGCTGTGAAGCATCTCCCTGTTCCTTTTGTCATTTTCCTCCTTCTTCAGGACTGTATGTACATTTCTTTAACTTCTTTTCAACTCCAGCCTCTACCTGCATGATGCCCTTTAGTTCCATATCCATATGTATTCATATTCATTCAGGAATATTTTTATCCTATTATTCAATACTTCATTCTCCATGTTTATTTTTTCTGCCAACCCCCCCCCCATTGTTATTACACCTGTTCCTTCAGGGGGTTCTGCCATTCTTCTGCTCTGAATAGATCAAGCTGAGAAAATGGATAAAGTTGTCACTCACGTATAGCTGTCTTTTAGTGTCACTTTTTTCTTTGGGATTTCCCTTTTACAAAAATAAATCACTACTCCCCAAAGAAAGGTGTTCTGATTGGCAACAGAAGAAGCAGTACTGCAAGTCGATGGAGAAAATAGAGTTGAAAGGGTGACATTGAACAGAGAGCACAGAGGGTTCTATTGACGTCCTGATTCTGCCATTTATTTACAGGCTGTGTGACGAGGGGCCACCCCACTTACTATCTCCTTTCCTTGTATGTAGGGTGAGGCTCTTCTTAATTTTGACCTTCAATAGGACCATGACATTGAGTGGGGGGGGTCTCTAGGTATTTTTGTCTGGGCCTATTTGTAAGAAAATTCTAAAGAAATTGTCATTTTGGAGGAAGGGGATTGTTCTGACCCTTTGTAGAAACACTTTTTAAATCGAAATGTACACACACACACAAAGTAAAAAGCAAAATACTCTTTTTTAGCAAAGAGCTCTCATGTAACTACTTGGTTTTGCAGATCCCCGAATGTCATGTAAATGGACCATGCAGGGTGCATGTGTTTGTGTCTGGGTCCATTCACTCTATAGTATGTCTATGAGATTCACTCATGTTGTTGCTTGTAGAAGTAGTTTGTCTTTTTTCATTTTTATTTAGTATTCCACTGGACGAATATACATACTTCCTTAACATGCTCTACTGTGGCTGGACATTTAGGTTAATTCCAGTGTCTGACAACCATGGATAAAGCTTCAGTGCACATTCTCTCTCCGTGTGTCCTGTTGGACATCTGTACTCATTTCTGCTGGGCATGTACCTGGAGTGGAACTGCTGGGTCTAGAAAAGGCTCAGGTCCAACTTTCCCATAAAACAGCTGTCCAAAGAGGCTGCACCAATTCCAATTACTGCCAACAATGTAAGATGATAGTCTTCCCATTTTTTACATTTTAAAATACCTCTTAAAATTTTGAAGATCAAACTATTTTAGTTAATTTGGGTTAGGAGGACACACTGAGCTCAAGGAATGGTTATTGATGGGCGATGGTTGCTCTGATGTCTCAGTGCTGTTTACAAAGTGTTTGCCACACCTTCTTTTCATTGTATTTGCTACCCACAGTGGTTAGGGGCCACAGATACTATTATTCTCGTTTTATAGACTAAGGTAGCGAGACACACAGGGCAGAAAGGATACTGGCTAATAATGAGTACTTAATAAAAAAGGAGAGGCCAAAAGTCAGCAGCTTGGAACACATAGGTGGGGATCTTCTGTGAATTATTCAAAGCCCTGGAGTTGGCCCTTTGCAAGAATCTTTGGTTCTCAGAGAAGTTAAAGTATATATTTAGGGAAAGTGGTATGTGTTTCTGATTTCAGTGAATTTATATTTATTAAAAAAACTCTTTTTCCTTTTAGAGATTTTAAGAATTACTTAGAGGTTATAAGATTAGATTTCATTAATTTATTTTGATTGAAAGAAAACATGTCCCATCTACCTGAAAGGTCCCCTTAGTGGAAGAGTGAAAGGTGCCCAAGGCCATAGAAATGAACGAGAATGCCACCTAGGGGTTGTCTCACTAGTTCTGCAGACCAATGATCCATGGGCCTTGGGAAGAGTATGAGCACCTGATTTCCTTCATGTTTCAACATACGTTAACTAAGCCCCTTTCAGGTTATAGTTTATGGTCCTTACTGTTTACTGTTCTAAAGGGAGAGACAGACACATGCATTGGCCCCAGGATCCAGGTCTATTACCTTGGAGGTAGAACTTCTACAGGTTGCAGAAGGTGTGAGCACTGGAGAATGGAGAATGCATAACTTTTACCTAAACTTGAACTAATCTGAAAAGATGAAGTTCCCAATTTTCCAAAATATGTTTTTAACAACATGAAAGTCTTCATTTTATACAAAGTTCTTCATTTTAAATAAAAAGGAAAATCAATAGTGGTATAGAATGATCACCTAAAAAGAAAGCTAATTGTTTGTGTCAACACAAAACTTAAAGCCACGGTCAGGTTTTCCCTTGATTTATGAGCCAGAGTGTTCTTTATATAAACTGGAACTTTTTTACAAACACTTTCAAAATGATTGATCAGTTACAGAAATCAATGGGAATTTCATTTTGTGAAAATTGTATTTTTATAAATGGCCAGATAAATATATGTAAAACTGGAGCTCAGTGCATATATGGCTACGTAATAGTGAAGAGGTATTCATGGTTCAAGGTTAATATATCTTTAAAAATATTCATCTTGTAGACATCAAAAATGTCTACATGATGAATTGTGCTAACAAGGCACTTATTTAATTATAATTAATGATGGAGGCAGCATATAAAGAACGGGCTCAATTTTCAGCTGATTTAAAGAATAACATGTCCTACATAAATCTATTATTCTGTGAGAGCCCATTACAGACACAAGATATTTCAAATCTATCAAGTGGCTTTTATTGCCATTGCCACATTTTTTGTTCACAATGCTATTTTAAAGGTGAATATGTTTAGCAACTATAGAGCAGTTTTACTTGTCAATCAACCTTACTACTACTTTTAGCATAACTTGCTGGCATGATTGAAGAGATAAAAGCCAAAGAAGAAAGTGGAAGATTCAGAGAAGGAAGAACGTAGGGATGAAAACATAAAGGAAAAGAAGAAAGACGATGTTATGGTGGTGGGTGGTTGTTTATCTGACCAAGAAAAGTACCAAGTTAAAAGGAATGTATTCTTTGTTTTTAGAAGTTGTAAAAACCTATCCAGGCATCATACTCTTGGCTGGAGAAGCAGTTTCTCCTCCAGAGACACCAACAGAGGGCTGTGTTAGCAGCTTAGGAAACACAAAGAGTTTTCATAGGAATCTCACATAACTTGCAATCTCGTTCACTTTGAGTAACACTGATGGAATTTTTATAGTCTTACGAGTGACCACAAATGATAAATGTGACTACAATAATGTTAGAAAGGCAGTAAGCAAAGAACTGTGCTTTTTAATGTTCCCCTTCTTCACCAAACACCCCAAGATTCAGATTCTTTAACAGAATATTTTTTTTAACATCTTTATTGGAGTATAATTGCTTTACAATGGTGTGTTAGTTTCTGCTTTATACCAAAGTGAATCAGCTATACAAATACATATATCCCCATATCTCCTCCTTCTTGCATCTCCCTCCTACCCTCCCTATCCCACCCCTCTAGGTGGTCACAAAGCACCGAGCTGATCTCCCTGTGCTATGTGGCTGCTTCCCACTAGCTAGCTATTTTACATTTGGTAGTGTATATATGTCCATGCCACTCTCTCACTTCATCCCAGCTTACCCTTCCCACTCCCCATGTCCTCAAGTCCATTCTCTATGTCTGCATCATTATTCCTGTCCTGCCTCTAGGTTCTTCAGAACCTTTTTTTTTTTTTTTTTTAGATTTCATCTGTATGTGTTAGCATACGGTATTTGCTTCTCTTTTTCTGACTTACTTCACTCTGTATGACAGACTCTAGGTCCATCCACCTCACTACAAATAACTCAATTTGGTTTCTTTTTATGGCTGAGTAATATTCCATTGTATATATGTGCCACATCTTCTTTATCCATTCGTCTGTTGATGGACACTTAGGTTGCTTCCATGTTCTGGCTATTGTAAATAGAGCTGCAATGGACTTTGTGGTATGTGACTCTTTCTGAATTATGGTTTTCTCAGGGTATATGCCCAGTAGTGGGATTGCTGGATTGTATGGTAGTTCTATTTTTAGTTTTTTTAAGGAACCTCCATACTGTTCTCCATAGTGGCTCTATCAATTTACATTCCCACCAACAGTGCAAGAGGGTTCCCTTTTCTCCACACCCTCTCTCCAGCATTTATTGTTTTGTAGATTTTTTTGATGATAGCCATTCTGACTGGTGTGAGGTGATACCTCATTGTAGTTTTGATTTACATTTCTCTAATGATTAGTGATGTTGAGCATCTTTTCATGTGCCTCTTGGCCATCTGTATGTCTTCCTTGGTGAAATGTCTGTTTAGGTCTTCTGCCATTTTTTAAATTGGGTTGTTTGTTTTTTTGATATTGAGCTGCATGAGCTGCTTGTATATTTTGGAGATTAATCCTTTGTCAGTTGCTTCGTTTGCAAATATTTTCTCCCATTCCGAGGGCTGTCTTTTTGTCTTGTTTATGGTTTCCTTTGCTGTGCAAAAGCTTTTAAGTTTCATTAGCTCCTATTTGTTTATTTTTGTTTTTATTTCCATTTCTCTAGGAGGTGGGTCAAAAAGGATCTTGCTGTGATTTATGTCATAGAGCGTTCTGCCTATGTTTTTCTCTCAGAGCTTTATAGTGTCTGGCCTTACATTTAGGTCTTAAATCCATTTTGAGTTTATTTTTGTGTATGGTGTTAGGGAGTGTTCTAATTTCTTTCTTTTACATGTAGCTGTCCAGTTTTCCCAACATGACTTGTTGAAAAGGCTGTCTTTTCTCCTTTGTATATTCTTGCCTCCTTTATCAAAGATAAGGTGACCATAGTGCGTGGGTTTATCTTTGGGCTTTCTATCCTGTTCCACTGACCTATATTTCTGTTTTTGTGCCAGTACCATACTGTCTTGATTACTGTAGCTTTGTAGTATAGTCTGAAGTCCAGGAGCCTGATTCCTCCAGCTCCGTTTTTCTTTTTCAAGATTGCTTTGGCTATCCGGGGTTTTGACAGAATATTTACATAGATATTAAACTAGCTTTTAATAGACACTGTGTGTTTTCACTATTAGTATTGTTCTTGCTGGTTTTTTAGATTGCTCTTTTACTCTGCTTTTCTTTTTAGCAATTGTGTTGGTAATAACAACAGCGTTTTCCCCCTGAGTTTGTCTGGTTGAAATAAAGTACAATACAAATTGGGGCTTCCTGATGTTCAATCCAGGCAGAAAAAAAAGGGAAAATTTACAGGAATAACACACTTTCCTACAGGACAGGAAGCTTTCCCCTCATTTGTCCTCAGAGTGAAAACCTTGAGGCCTCTCAGCTGCAAAGTCAGGGCAGAGTGGTGTCCAGCGGAGGTGGTCACTGGGACAGCTGCCGGGGGCTCTGAGAGGCTCAGCCTGAGCCATCGCTTGCCTCCTGCCTTCCACTGCCCTCAGGCTTGTTCTAGAATCAGCAGGAAGGACCACCTGTAGCTTCTATTCACAGGTGATAGTTCTGCCCTCAGGAGCGACAAAAATTCTCATAATGCCTTCCCGCCTGGCGTTGACAGGCGCTCTCTGTTTTGTCACAAAAGGGTGACATCCGGTACTGAATCTGACTTTCCACGTATGGTCGGCTGAGATTCAGCCTTAGTCATGACCCCTCCTGTGATATAAGGCCTGAGGTGAATGAAACAAAAGGCAGCTCCCTCCCACCATTTAGTCTTGGACTTGAACTTCAAAGTCAGCCTGAAGAGGTTTTCTCATGTATCACTGTTAAGCCGTGTTTACCCCTCCTTATATTTTTGCATCTTTTTATCTCTTGGGACTTATGTACAAATTTTTCTAATCACGGCTTATATATATCATCAATGGCTGATATGTCTAAACTATTGCAATTGTTTCTTATATCTACCAATTTAGAGTATCTTCAAACTTGATATTCTATTTTTCACCTTTCTTCCAATCACTGGTACAGGTGCCAAATCCACTGATGAGGTTTAGAGGATGATACCTAGAAATTTTTCTGTAGTTCCATGCCAATCAGTTAATTGGGACCTTTGGAGAAGATCAATCACCAGTTTAGAAATAACGCTATAGATCTACCTACCTACCTGTCTGATCAGTCAATTGTTATTCCAAATAGTGATCTACGATGGTTATAAATCAGGGATAGATGTATCTGTTGATGTGGAGTAATACAGAGAAGACTCAGAATTTCCTATGAGACTGGGTGGTGTATTCCTCATCCCCCACCACTATATCACCTAGTGACCCCAGCCCCCACTGATATGTCCTTTCCATACCTGTTCTCCTATAACCACAGTTAGAATATGTGGCCTTGAAAGATAAAGGCACACAAAGGCAGGTATGGGAAGAAAAAGACTGGCCTTGCCTGGGTCCCAGAATAAGTGAAAACAAATTACTGTGACTCTTACCAAACTTCAAGGCAGTATATTTGCAATTCAAGAGCTTTCTGGCAGCATCAGAAGAAACTGAGGGGTGGACAATGCTCCTTATGAATAAAATGCATTTTGCTGAAATAAAATTGTCCCTGGACCCCAAGTCAGGCACGTTCCATGAGGGTTCACAAGCCCCAAGGATCCCGGTGGCAGATAAAACTCAACACATGTGTCCTCTTCAGCATCATCTGTATTTAAATCCCTGAAGATTATGCTTATTTTTTTTAACTTCTTGCCCAAAAGGACAGAGTGAAGGCATTATGGATTTTAAAATGTGTTTCAGATAGGAGTCATTCAGAGCCACTTGTTGGAATATTACTAAAACCTCCTTAAGTGGCTCCCGTGATTCTCTTTCTGTTCCATCTTTCATGGGAGCTGTTTACAAATTATCTTTCTGATCTGCTAGTTTCTGGAGCATGGGGGTTGTCATAATTTCCTCATTTTGGGGTCCCAGCTTCCCTGTGGCAAGTGTTCAGGGAATTCTGCCTTAATTGAACTGGCATTCTCACGGCCATGATTTGGGGAAAGCTGGAGAAGTTTGCTTGGGACAGCATCTAGCTTTCTGACAGTGCCATACTAGTTTTATTTGCAGATGCATGTGGAACAGTTTCCATCAACCTTTTCACAGTATTGATAACAATTATTGATTATTAGAAACATATAGGAAACTATACAGTACTAGCCAGGAATAAACCCTAGAAATTAGAGAGAAAGAGAAAGTTTCAGAATCAACCCTACAGACTATTGACTATAGACTCTCTGTTTTACCTGGCTACAAACAATCTGCCATTTCTGTTTTGAGGTCCCCTTATGTGTAAATCACTAAATCAGGTAGTTGCATTTATGCAGTGTGAATATATATATATATATTTTTTCTTATAAGATGGAGCCTTCTTACCTTGAAACTGAGCATTAAATCCTTTCCGTCGATGGTTACTGTCGGATGTGAAATGGAGTCGTAACCAATTCTTGCTACTGATAACAGGAGAAGGGAGGTTCATGCCGGTCAGCCTGGAAGAGAGAATGAAGAAAATCTCTCTTGTAAACCAGCAGCGCAAATGTCCCGTCTCAAACCCGATTTTACAACTGAGCGCCAAGTCTTTATGTAGAGTTGCCTAAAACAGACGCCACTTATTAGCTGCATTTCCACATTGAAGCACTTCAGGTAATTTCATCTTTGCCCACAAAGAAATGCTATATTCATCCTTGATGGAATAAAGGCTTTCACAAATATTGGACATTTTGATTCTTCTTTATTAATAATGATTAAATGAGCAGATATTCTTTTGATCTCTTATTTCTTCTTATCAGGACCTCGATCATAATGAATTACAAAAGGAAAAGATAGGCAAATGATACAAGTCTGCCCTTCACTATTTAAACACTTGGCAATTCAGTTTCACGTGAAGTCGACTCAGATAACTGATAACATCCAATGTTTCCAGGGCCCCATCTGCAGATTCACAACCTGGGCCTTTCCTGCTCAAGTGAAGAAGAGGGATGTTTATGAGATTAGTGACAAGAACTGTCAAAGAGATTCAACATGGGATAAAATCATGTGTGAGTAAAGTAGTATATTAAACAAAATTAAATCTTTCAAAAGTAAGACAGGATCAGTCTCTGGTTAAGCTGTTGAAAATATCCAGTCCACTTACAATTTGCACTCTGGTTGTCAGAAAAAGCAAGTCATTTACTTCCTACTATTGAAAACTTTGTGTCATTACTAAGGAGTACATGCCTTCTCAGGCAGAGGAGCTCTTGATGGTTATTAGAGATGCTGTGATGCATTCCGTTCTGGACAGTGGCCTAAGTACTACTGGATTGGATGCTTCAGACAGATGATTGTATGTTGGCTCCACTTGCACTAGTTGAGGCACTATATCCCTGGGTTATCTTTTCTGAACCTCAGTTTTCCAGTCTGTAAACTGGACTTGAAAAGACCTAGATCAAGGTGTTTAAAGAGATGGTATAGATGCACGTGTAAATGCTCCTAAAGCTACTTACATGGGGTTACACATTGTATAATTATTTTGCATCTCAGCTGTAAAACTATTTTCAAAATGATCCTTATTCGTGCAGATGATATGTCAGGGATTCACAAATTGCCCTGGAGCTGAAACTGGTGGGGCCCTTTGCGGGCTGGCTGGCAATTTCCACCACTGGAAATCGTACTCTATGCCTGGAATTTGCTAGGCACGGGTTGGCTGTGTAGAGCGTTTCCCTAGTTACTCCTACTTTTACCTGGAGGAAAAGCTGCATCCAGTGAAATATGTAGGCAAGCTTTCTGATGTCAGGGTGCTCAATTTCAACTCTCAGGTTTAAAAATATGCAGTAGCCATTCAAAGTGAAAAGCCAAACCTTGACTGGAACCAATTGCAACAGTGTTTGTGTCACTGTTTGAAATAATCTTCTGTAAGAGGAAATACATTACTCAGATCTGACTCTTTGCTTGGATTTATGTAGCACCGACTGGTGAAGCTGGATACGACTGATTCCAAAAAACATTTCATCATTCTAATATTTTTTTTGAAGGCTCCTTCCCCCACCTTTCTTTTCCTGGTGAGATTACGTTACAAATTCTATTAGAAAAAGGTCACATACCTCTTTGCCTAATAGTGACAATGGCCAAGAGAGAAGTAAATTCTGGATTCAGAAACCCACATTGATCCAGCTCACCTATATCTACTTACTAAAATTTTTATAACTGAAATCCATGTTTATTTTGCTGTTGCTTTAAAAATATTGTTTATCCTTAATTAGATTCTCTTGGAGTGGTTCTGATTTCAAAAACTAGGTGGAGTTACATTTTAGTTCCATATCAACATTAGCAATGCACATAAACAAATCCCCCTTTCACCGCCATATCTCCCAAATACTTACCTACAAAAAAATGTCAGTTTTGTGTTAGTGGACAAACTTGAACAATAAATACCCAGATAGAAATATTTTAGGGTTTATGAGTCACATCGTCTCTGTTGCCACTGTTCACCTCTGCCCTTGTAGCCCCAAAGCAGCCCTGTGTGATATGTTCCAACAACACTTTACTTACGGACACGACTAGCATTTCATGTAATTTTTCTGCATAACAACATATTATTCTTTTTTGATGTTTTTTCAGCCACTTAACAATGTAACAACCATTCTTAGCTTATAGGCCAGATTTGACCTGTGGGCCATAGTCTGCTGATTCTTGCTTTATTATATATGAGGCAGTTTGTAAAATATTGAGTAAGGAAGATAACTAGACGATGTATATCAAACTAGTGTATATATTCAAAAAATGCATAATTCCTGTGCAGATTTCTTTTTTTTTTTTTTTTCAAATAATGGCATCCGTTTTTTTTTTTTTTTAATTTATTTATTTTTGGCTGTGTTGGGTCTTCGTTTCTGTGCGAGGGCTTTCTCTAGTTGTGGCAAGCAGGGGCCACTCTTCATCGCGGTGCACGGGCCTCTCACTATCACGGCCTCTCTTGTTGTGGAGCACAGGCTCCAGACACGCAGGCTCAGTAGTTGTGGCTCACGGGCCGAGTTGTTCCGCGGCATGTGGGATCTTCCCAGACCAGGGCTCGAACCCGTGTCCCCTGCATTGGCAGGCAGATTCCCAACGACTGCGCCACCAGGGAAGCCCCAGATTTCTTTTATATAGAATCAAAGGTGAGGATTTAGTAACAATTATATAATTTATTTCCCGTGGTTGGAGCCAAGCCATGCAAATGAATCATACTCCAGAGTGAATTAACATGCATGGATTTCTTGACTTGGCTGTGTGAATGCAACAAATATTCACATCCTCTGTTTTGGGGGGAATATGGGGGCAGGTCATTGTTCCATATAAGACCTATCCTTGGAATTGTGAGTTGTTCTCTCACCTTCCTTAGGGCAGGGGCTAACCTTAGAGATGCCATTTAACAGCAAGATCATATTACAAAGTCAATCGTTCCTTCATTACAAGCAAATTTAAAGAAAGTTGACTAATATGGAAGCCAGCGGATGATAGGGCAGATTTACTAAGATCCTGGATGATTCAGATAAGGTTTAGAGGTAAAGAAATTCAACTGAATACCTTTGTGGTAATGGCTCCCAAAGTGTCCACATCCTAATCTCCACAACCTGTGACTATGTCACCTTACATGGGAAAAGGGCACTTTGATGGTATGATGAAGTTACAGATTACCCTGGATGATGGGGTGGCCCAATGTAATCAGAAAGATCCTTAAAAGTGGAAGATGGAGACAGAATAAGACAGAGGATATCTGTGAAATCAAGTCAGAGTGAGGCTTGTGCAAACTCCACAGGTGGTCGCTGACCTTGATGATGGAGGAAAGGGTCATGGACCAAGGAACAAGGGTGACCTCTAGAAGACAGAAAAGGCAAGTAGGTGCATTCTCCCCTAGAGCCTCCAGAAAGGACACAGCCCTGACGACACTTTGATTTCATTGCAGCAAAACCTGTATAAGATTTGTAACCTGTAGAACCATAAGGTAATAAATTTGTATTGGTTTCAGCCATCAAGTTTGTGTTAATTTGTTATTGGCAGCAATGGAAAACCACAGCCTTTTAATATGTGTATCCTACTTTTCGTTCGAAAATAGTCCTGAAAGAAAGTCCATAAGGTAGAAACTGTCATCACTGTATACCTGTTAATAACCCTAGAGAACCAGTGCAGTTTAAACCCTGTCCGTAATTATCAACAATTGAACATCTATCTTTGTTGCAGTGAGATCTCCTACAAGTCCTCTACAATTCTTAGCTATATTTCTTATAAATCTGTTGGAATTGGTTTTCTAATAAATAAATAGTTTGGGAAGTGAGAGGTCAATTATGGGGCAATAGTGGACTTGACATGGTTAGTACAAGATAGAAAGCAGAACCACTTTCAAGAGAAAAGAGGAAATGATGGCATAACAAATATCTTTGTCTATTAGCTTACAATATATTGACAACTTTTTTATCCTAAGCATGTAGAAACAAAGGACCTGGTAAAATTAAGCAAATCAAAGATTTCTGGGCTTATAAAATAAAGGAGGATGGTGAGGAAAAAAAGAATACCTCAATGCAATCAGCTGGGAAAAAGTCTTTCTAAGGAACTGGTAGATGCATTTCATTTCTGGAGCATCTCAAACCAGGTTAGGAAACTCATCAAGCCCAACAGTGTGGATACTGAGCAATCCCTACAGACATGGCTAAAGGTATCAGTAGTTCTCAAAAATTTTTTTAATAATGCCAAATTAAGCGATTTAATCCATTGGCAAATTCATTTCTTTCAAAGGGTTCAACAAGGTTTTCCTTCTGCCAAAGGAACGGAATTGGGTCATTTGTAGAGACATGGATGGACCTAGAGACTGTCATACAGAGTGAAGTAAGTCAGAAAGAGAAAACAAATACCATATGCTAACACATATATATGGAACCTAGAAAAATGGTACAGATAAACCGGTTTGCAAGGCAGAAATAGAGACACAGGTGTAGAGAACAAACGTAGGGATGCCAAGGGGGGAAAGCGGTGGCGGGGATGGTGGTGTGATGAACTGGGAGATTGGGATTGACATGTATACACTAATATGTATAAAATGGATAACTGATAAGAACCTGCCGTATAAAAAATAAATAAATGAAATGAAATTAAAAATAAATAAATGAAGATCCCTCATGGGATCCTTAAAGTTAAGATGATCGTCTTTGAGCCAACATAGAACCGTCCAGGCTGTTCCATTTTCTCCAAATAGCTTTACCGTAAATTCTGTGATCCTATTTTTAATATACCCATAACGTCTTTTTCCACTTAACCTCCAACAGCTCCTCTTTCCTCGTTTGGGACATAAAGGGGCCCAGCACACTGTTCTTCCCAAACATCATGCCCTGTGTCTGTGACTCATCTGTTTACTTATGTAAATTGAAAGCCATAGACTTGAGTCACCAAGATAGTGTTCTGAAATGCATTGGGAAAGGCTACAGCTTTTTCAGAGAGCTCTTTTTGAGCACTCCTCTGATGTTAAGCCAGATTTCTTATGTCTTTAGGAAATCATCACACAAATCTCTGGGGGTTCCTTGATGGTTAAACCTCTTTAACGACGATGACTAAGAAGCCGGAAAGCATTAATACCATCAACACGGACTGTAAATTACCCAGCCTCCCTAAGGAGACTAAAGAATTTAATAAATCTGTTACTTCCAAGAGACTCATTGTTTGTCAAGTTGGGGAGAAAGTCATCTGGAAGCTGTGTTATTTCTGTGCTCTTGTGGACGTTTAATCAGAGTGTGGTGGTTCACTTATCTCTGTTTTGTCAAAATTAACTAGAGTAATCTGATCAAATGAAGTTTTCCTGAAATGCCGTATTTCTAATTGGGTGTTATTCATGTTAATAGTGAAATCTGCTGTCTTGTGAATATACATACATATTTTATATTGAGTTTCTAATGCTGCCACCGTAAGCCTTATTTTGGGCACTGAAGAAAATAACAATGGAAGTAAAAGGTAGTCCTTACCTTGGAAGAATAGAAAAAGCAATGAAAAAAAGAGCTATGTAAGTGCGTGGACATACACAAATATACGTATACCAGATACACAAGCATGTACATATACACACACAATAGTTACATATTTACATACAAATATTTCTAGAAAGTCATTCCAAAGGTTTTACACACACACATATACCCTCTTGGAAAAACAACTACGACTGTAAAACAACAACAAAAAAACACCCACCGCCTATTTAAAAGCAGACCATGGAAGACTTCTCCGTTAAAAGTTCTTCCTTTCATCAAATTGATACTTTCTAATAGACTTTTCTTTCACCCTCTTGGCATTCATGGTTAGCTCTCATGAAGATCTTCCCTCTTGGACAACAATCTCTCTCTCTCTGCCTTTTTTTCCTCCAAGCACTTTTGAAGATTCTATCATTATATCGTTACTATACACCCATGGCTACACCCTTCCCTCTTGGTAATTTTATCCACCCTATGACTTTAGCATCATCTTTCATATTCTCTGTGTGCCTCATACCTCCTATGCCTTTTGCAAAAGTAATTTATAGATTCTGGAGCCCCTGGTGCTCCCTCCAGGATGGGACACCCATCCTTCCAGGCTCACACTCTCCCCTTGCTTCCACTCTGGGATGAACTTGACTTCATTGAGCCCACACGTACAGCCAGTGCTCCTTCCCTGCTCAGGGTCTTGACATACGCTGTTCTCTCGCATCTACCCCACCACCCGCTTCCTCTCCATTTGCCTGGTAAGACTGGGCATCCTTTAGAGCTCAGATGATATGTCACATTCTCAGGGAAGCCTGACCTGACCACGTAGGTGAAGCTGTTTCTCCCTCCTTCTGCCCTCTCCTCGCTCCCTAGTTTATCCTTTGCAGACATTTCAAATTAGTGACGACCTGGTCTCTTGTGTGGTTATTTATTGGATGGGCATCTTTCCTGTGACACATGAAGCTTGTGTTACCACCAATGTCTCTCTAGCATCCAATAAAGTGCTGGGCAGTTAGTAGAGGTTGAATATACATAGGATGGGAAAATGGAAGGGGTAAGTTTAAACACTCCCAGGGGCCTTACCCAGGTCCCATCTCACAAAGTGAAGGCTACTCTGTACAATCCTTCATGTTATGATGCCAGGCTGGGTGTTCGTGACTTAAGATGCCTTCATGGGGTGAATCAGATCTCTTTATAGCATTAGAGGTGAGCAGAGGGGGCGGGGGGATGGTGCTGGGAGAGAGCGATGGTGTCATATCTGCCCGGGACCCAGGCATCCACACAGACCCACGCACGACTCAGAGGGGGCTGGTCACGCAGAATAGATTTGAACGGACTCCCCGGTTTCATGCCCCAGCAACCCTGACTGGCCATCCAGTCTCCCCTTACTTTAATAAACCCTCAGGAAATCCAGAGAGACACAGCTCAGCTGCCCCAGAAACGCCCTCAATACCCACCCCTGAGGTTGGCCTTTGGTAGATGTTTAGACCCTAGATGCACCGGGTTCTGTGGATTTCTGGGAGCAGCAAGTTCTCAGATGGGTAACCCTGGCCGCACCAAAACAGGTGTGAGTGCAGTGGATCCAAGGGAAGGATCAGAGTGAGGATCACCCTCACCTCATAGCCGCCTCCTCAACTTTAGATTTGCACACAGCGTCTGTTCAGTTGCTAAGTTGGCATTCAACCCTGCAGTGTTCATTCTTCTAACCCAGCACTGCCCAGGTTCTCGCCCAAACCCTGTCACCTCTAACTGTGCTGTGGAAAAGGTCTCTTTAATTGTGCGTTGCTTTCCTGCCCCTCCCTACTCGAATCCACTCGGTGTAACCCTGACATGAACTGCCCTAAATAGAACCCAATTCAACATTTATAAACAACCATCCTAGGCACCAAAGATACAGCTGTCAGCAAAATAAGATGCCCAGAATCTCTCAGAGAAGAGCGACCTCAGGGTATGACACGTAGGGTAAGCATTGCCAAATGGGGAACACGGGTCACGATACACATCCACAGTAGGGGTTCCAACTCTTCTCGGCGGAAGACCCTCCTGGAAATGTGACATTTGAGTTGTGACTTGTCAGGTGAGTTGCTGGACTGGGGACAACAATTCGAGAGCAACAATTTCCAAAGTGCAGATTTGCGGAGACACCCAAGCCAAATCACAACTCACAGGCACTTTCCTAAAAATACTCCAATGGCTCCAAATCACTCTGAGAAAAATCAGCTTTCTTGGCATGGGATTGAAGATGCTTCATGATATGACTCTGACCATGTCCTGCCTTCTCTCTCTTTGTGCCCTTTCTGGAATTGCTCCCTAAATCATCTTATACCTTCATGCTTCCCTGACTTTGAGCTGTCCTCTCCCATCCAGAGCCCTTTGGCTGATGTTTGCCTGTTTAAATTCTCAGATTTCAAAGCTTTTGTAAAAGATATCCCCTCCAAAAATCTTCTCTTATTATCTCAGGTAGAATCAACTGTCCCGTGTTCATAATCTTTTAGCACTTGACGCATATATGTCTATGGAAGTTATAAGAGCCCGTCTTGTACTTTTGATGGTCATATCGATGTCTGCTTCCTCGAATGAACTGTGAGTCCCCTGAGGGTACAACTGGCACCTTGTTAATTGCCCTCATCCTGGTACTTTGCATACACAGGAGTCTCAATAAATCCATTTTAAGTGGTTTCTATGCTTTTGTTTTTGCTCATGATGTGAGCTCCTGAAACAGCAGCACAGCTTAAGACTATAAAAAGTTAAGATCCAGGCTTCCCTGGTGGCGCAGTGGTTGAGAATCTGCCTGCTAATGCAGGGGACACGGGTTCGAGCCCTGGTCTGGGAAGATCCCACATGCCGCGGAACAACTCGGCCCGTGAGCCACAACTACTGAGCCTGCGTGTCTGGAGCCTGTGCTCCGCAACAAGAGAGGCCACGATAGTGAGAGGCCCACGCACCGCGATGAAGAGTGGTCCCCGCTTGCCGCAACTAGAGGAAGCCCTCGCACAGAAACGAAGACCCAACACAGCCTAAATAAATAAATAAATAATAATTTTTTTAAAAAAGTTAAGATCATTAAGAGAAGGCCATTCTTATCTTTTCATGCACGGCAATTTCCTGCCGGTGTCATGATCTGCCGAGTGTGAATGCCAAATGGGTCAGCTCTGGCATCTTCTTTTTGTTCCATCTACGGCATCCAAGGCGTCCAGAGCAGTAATACAGGCCTCACTGAAGCCAGCGAGAACATCCATGTGTGTCAGGGAAGGAGCAGGAGGTGCACGATGGACCCTATCAGAGAAGGGGCAAAGGAGCCCAGCCCAGACAGGAGGGATTGAGAGCAGGTCACAGACACGTCGAGGGCTTCAGCAAATCAGGCATTAGGCATTAACCCAGAGGTCAAGCAGAGAGAACCATCTGGGAGACAATGGGACAAGTCCTGTCCTCTAAAGCTTAAGGACTAAATGTCAGGGAGTAGCTCGGAACGAAGCCCGGGAAATGGCCCAGACGGATGGTAATAGGAGAGAGGGTCAAGAGACAGCATTTCTCAGTGGAAAGTCCTTTGGGCCTCTCGTCCACCTGGGTGACCTAGGAAGGAGGCCAGCAGGGAATGTGGCTGCAGCCCAGGGGCATGCTTTTCCCTCCTGGCCTGAGGGGTGGTCACACCCCCCAGAAACCTGCACAGTGGGGAGCACCCCATTCACAGGTGACATGAGGTCACATCTGTACCAAATATCTCCGTTGCAGCAAACCGGTCTGGATCTGAGTCGGTGACTTGGGAAACAAACCCTCCAGTGTGTGTCTCTAATCCCCGGCTCCATCTAATATTCTGGCGGGTTCTTTTAGTGCCACCTGCAAAGTCAGGCCTCTGAGGTTTGCCAACAGGAAACGAGGTTCTTTGCCTCCTGTACCACCTGGACTTTCAAAAGAGCCAGTAGCTGGTTGTAGGCATAGATGCACATCCATATGATTTGTTGATTATTAAAAAGACATTATCTACAAATAGATTTCTATAATAAATGCACAGGTGATACTCCAAGACTGTCAATAAAGAAGCAAAAAAAAAAAAAAAACCCAAAAAACAAAATGACATTTAATTTCTGGATCACTCACCATTTTCTCTTTGATGTTATTTTTAGCAATATGTATTATTTAAGACACTACAAAAACATTTTTTCCCTTAATCTTGGGGTAAGATGTTATCCTAGCCCGTTTCAAGGGTCTGAAATGTCTCTCTTTTTCTTAGGAAACTTTTTTCCTCACTTGATATAATGACATTTTCTTATGCCACTAGCTGGTAAGATCCACCCCCTCCCCAATGCTGCTACATTCTTGGTGGCAGGAGGGTAGGAGACGAGCTGTCCCTAATTGCACGGGACCCAAGGTACAGCTCTGATATGCGAGATCATCAGAATCTGGGGTACATCTGACAGAGGCACGCCTGGGTCGCCGTCCTGCTGCTGCAAACCTGGCTACTCTTCACACAGGGACACACAGCCCTTGGGTTCGGTCTATGGCTGCTCCTTCCCAGGTGGTCTGATCTGTGCTTGTCACCCTCATGTCACAAGTGCCATCACAGCAAGTGAGCTCCCTCCACCCACGGCTCTGTATCGAGGCCCAGGGGCAGCTGGAGCGTCACGGAGGCTGCCCCATGCTTTCTCCTCAGCTGCAGACTCTGGGAACCTACCTCGGGCATTGACTCACCTGAACCTCCAGCCTCCTCTGTGTGAAGAATCACACACATACACTACGGACCGGACACTCCTGGTCGCCTCGCAATAACCCTTTCCTATTCTCCCATCCTAAAAAAATTTCAATTTCGTTCTGAAACCCACTTCTACCCTAGCAGCAATGAGATTCAGGGAAAGATGATTGCTTGCTGAACTTATACATGGATACCTATCTATCTATCTATACATATGTGCTCACAAAACACACTCATATGTATGCAAGTTATATATGTGATATATGACATATACTGTGATATTGATGTATTATGTAATATATATGCAGGTATCTGTCTACCTATATATCATCATAAAAAGTTTCCAAACATGTCAACTATTTTCTATTTCACGTTGATGAGACCAATACTGCCTCAATTTTTCAAATGTATTTATGACCTTCCACATGCCAAACCTTGTGCAATGTGCCAGGAATACGAAGTGGAATAAGCCCTTGTCTCTGACTTCACGTGGTTTACAGTCAACCTAACTGAGGGTGTTATGGGCTGACTTGTGGCCCCCAAATCCATGTGTTGAAGTTCTAAGCACAAGTACCTCAGGATGTGAGTGTGACCCACATGACTGGTGTTCTTATAAGAAGAGGAGATTAGGACACAGACACGCACAGAGGGAGGACCACGCAAAGACACAGGGAGAAGACGGCTGTCTACATGCCAAGCAGAGAGGCCTGGAACACATCCTGCCCTTATGGCTGTCAGAAGAAAGCAAACCTGTTGACACCTAGATTGCAGACATCCACCCTCCAGAACTGTGAGACAATCAATGTCTGTTGTTTAAGCCCCGCAGGGTGTGGAACTGTCCTCTGGTAGCTCTGAACTAAAACAAGGAGTCCCATAAGTAAGCCGATGACTGTGCCGCAGGAGAAGGGCTGTGTGACGTTGCCCCAGCAAGCCTGCTTGCTCGGGAGGTGGGAACTCATCAGACTGTAGGGTCACGACATCAGGGAGGGCGTCCTGCAGGTGGCAGTGCATAAACACTCAGGATAAAGAAATAAACAGAGAAGAAGGGGAGACTCAGTGTGAACCTGGGGGATACAGATGTCTAAGGGCGAGTCAAAAAAAAGTGTCCTCGAAGGTGACGGAGAGGGACTGAGCAGCAAGAGAGGAAAATTGACAGCCCAGAAGTTAAGAGAAAAGGGAATATTCAGGAAGGATGACTGCTAGTTTCTCGAACCTCAAAGGGCCAATTCTGACCTGGCAGAGACGTGCTTTGGTGTTCGATGACCCAGCGAAAACCAGTGATTGAAGAGGGCAGTTGGTTTAACACCCACTCAGTGGATACTCTGACCACATGTGGTAGCCAATCCTTCTAAACAGGACTGGGGAGCCCACAGCATCCAAACGTTAAGGGGAAACATGCTCTCAGGTCAACGTATGTTTATTTCTCTCAATGATTATATATTGTATTTAGGAAATAGAGTTCCAGCCCATTCTTCCTGAAAGTTTCAGTTGTGAAATAAGCAAGAACATACAACAGCGTGAGGGAAGTTATATGAGAGTCCCAATGGCTCAGAACACATGGAAGCCTGCCACCAAGTGCAAGAGTGTCACAGAGGCAGGAATTGGCCGTGGGGGACCCTCACTTGTTCCAGGGATCAGAATTTGTGGGTGTCCCTGCCCGCTTCCAGCCTTTCCAGCAGAGACACATCGCTGTTCACACGTAAACCCTGTCAGCACGTCACAGATTACTGGCACACTCAGAAATGGTAAGGCTTGTCCTAAGCTTTGTCCATAGCTTCAGTTAATAAAGAATTCTCTTGAATGCTAAGCTAACAAAAAATCATACAGGGTTTAGGAAATGCAGATCTTGAAGATATTAACTACATTATTTTACAGAGAACCTGCTTAGGATTCTGTTGCTGTTGTTTAGTCATTTGAATACGTCTTCTCATATACTTATTTTTTAAAAGTACTTATTTTATTTGTATTTTATTTTTCCAGATTTACGGAGGCATAATTGACCAACAAAACTTGCATATATGTAGGCTGTAAAGTCTGATGATTTTATATATGTATACGTTGTGAAATGATGACTGCAATTAAGCTCATTAATACAACCATCACCTCAGTTACCTTTTTTGTGTGTGTAATGAGAACATTAAGATCTACTTTCTCAGCGAATTTCAAGTATATAATACAGTGTTGTTCATGAGAGTCACCGTGCTGTACACTCATCTCCAGAACTTACTCATCTTAAAAAGGGAGGTTTGTACCTTTGCCCAACATCTTCCCATTTCCCTAACCTCAGCCCCTGGTAACCATCATCTACTCTCTGTTTCTTTGAGTTTGACTTGTTTACATTATAAGTGAGATCAAGGGTATTCACCTGTGTCTGGCTTATTTTTCTTAGCATACTGTCGTCTATTTTGGTCCATCCACCTCAAGGTCAGAGAGATGGGCAGTGGCCATTCATCCATCTGGGTTTCTTGTTTTGTTGTGTTTTTTACTTGGAATAGATATTATTTTTCCCATTTTACAGATACAGAACTAAGCCGTACAGGCATGGAGTAAGTTTTCAGATTGAGCCTACAGCACATGAGAGGTATATTGATTTAATTAATGTTGACTCTTGAATTTACCGCCTTTTAGATTTTGAAAACGCACATCACTGCAAGTCTGCAGGACTATGGCGGCTGGTGAAAGCCAAATCACATCCTAGTTTACAACCTCTTTGCCTCCTGCACTGACCTCCTCTTGGCTTGTGAACCCTGGCCACTTCCTGAAAAGATGCAGAAGCTCAGGTCAAATCGAAAACAGGTGAGTCTCTTGGTGAGCCCAGGAGGACTTCGAGGCAGCCGCCTGTGCAGTGGAGTTGCAGACGCTGCTCTGCCCTTGAATTAAGTCAGGGCTGTTGACCTTCGTCTCTCCTGCACGTCGGATGGTCCTTTTGGCCGGTAAGGTTGAATATCTTGTTTAAGCCATTTAGCTATCAAAGCCTATTGAGGAACATGAGCCTGGGCCATGCTGCTCGGCAGAAGGAATTCCACAAGGGAATTCCACGGGGTTGCAAATGGCAGGATTGCTTCGTTTTATGGCTTCTAGGGCTGAATAATATTCCATTGTGTGTATATATGTGTATGTGTATATATAGATCAGATTATCCAAGGAGAGACTGCTTAGTACTTGCTGCTTTTCAAGAATGTGTTACGTGTTGATAGAGGATAAACAGACCAGGTAAATAAAGCCAGGTGGCTTCCTAGGCAACTGCTCACTTATGATTTTCCTTATTCATAACTACAGAGTTAAATAGATTAAAAAACAAAGAATACTTATATTTTTCCTCTAGCCATTTTTCTATGAACTTTTAATATCTACAGAGATGCTAGTGAGACTTAAATCACTTGAAGGCAATTATTCTAATCAATTGGAATCTTCACCTGTGATCCTTCCCTGTAAGTAACAAGATAAATTATAGCCCAAAACTGGTCTTAACGACAACCTTTAGAAGAATTGAAAGTTTGTTAAAAAACATTTGTACCAAATTGGTTAAAAATATCCACTAAATATTATATTTAAAAGCATTCACTGGCACAAAAGAATATTACAGAGAGATACAGCTCAACAGAACATCCTGGATTATTTTTTCTTCCACGATTAATGAGTAAATAGTAAATAAGGAAAAAAAGATGAGGGAAATTAAAATTAGTCACAAAATGCATCTAATATTCTAAATACTTTCCCATATAGATATGTGTAGGTAGATATTAGAAATGGTGTGCCTATTTACATACCATTTAAGAAACTTACTTTTTCTCTTTAAGAGAAGATTACAACTCCTACATCAATACATATAATTTGTGAATTTTATACTATCCCATCAAATTAATATGCCATTACTTGTTTAACCAATGCCCTAGTGTAGCTAAGTGATAGTACTTCTGATATCTTGATAAATTTCATAATAAGCCACATTATAATGAGTACTTTTAAAATCAGTGCATTTATTGCCTTAGGATCAATTCCTACAAGTAAAATTTATGGGTCAAAAGGGATGCACTTCTTCAAGACTTTTTTAAAAAGCATATTGAAAAATTGCTCTTTTAAAAAAAATAAGCTTTGGGAAGAAGCCTTTCAAAGCTACTCCATGAATTTATCCTGTGAAGCTCCTTTATTTTAGATTCAGTTCAACTGCCACCTTTTCGCTGAGCCCTGAGCACACGTGTTTCTGATTTTGTTGTTCTGCGTTCTTTCTCCTGTGAGAGTCCTTACGTCGTCTGTTCCTGCCATGAAATTAATAACTACCTGAGGCCGTGGCATATGCTTTACTAGTTTTGAGTCCCCTCTGTCTGCGTTTGTCTTTTCCTTGATACAAGGGAAATGCTTGGAAGCATTAAGAGGCTCCTAACACACTTAGAACAGCAGAACTGATTTGAATGTTTTTCCCTCTTATTACCGACTGAGCACCCCTAAGCCCTTATCAGCCATGTTTCATAAATAAAATTGTAACTTGCATCCCTATAACTGTGATACCTACCGTGGTATAACTCATTGTTTTAGTCTCAAAAATATTTTAAGACTAAATTCATTGTTTTCAGATTGCCAAGTGAATTTCCCTTGTCTGCCAGGAGGTACACAGAAATTTCACCTGTGGTTGTTAATTTGGTCAGTGTGTGTGCATTTTATATGTGTCTATGTGGACACTGGACGACTGGGATATTGAGTTCTTAGGATCTTGAGAGATTGTCTCCAAACTGTGAAAACAAGAAAAAAAAAAAAAAAAACCAACAAGTGTTGATTATGAGTTGGTATAGTGGGAGAAAGAGAAAATGCCGAACTGTTTTAGGGCCAGCTTCTTCCAGGTTTGAAAGTCAATCGTGTTTGGATCCCTTGAGCACCTCTGGTCTTTGAATCAGGGTCCAGACCTCCCCTCCCCTCCCCAGCTTCAAACTGTCCTTCCTCTGTGGCTGCACGCAGGGATCCTAGACAAAGAGGAACCTGTTGAAAGCCAGGGGGGCTTTGCTGCAGGCTTTACTCCAGCAGCTTGAAAAGGAGAATTTTCATTCAAAGTGCTCTGCACAGAGCAAAGTTTTTTCCTGTGAGGCTGGGAGATGCAAGCAGGGCCAGACCGGTTCACAGACTTCCCCAGACTCAACAGGTCTGCGCTTTTACACTTCTGCTCACGTGGGTGATTGAGCAACAGCACTGGGGCAGAAACACAGCCCCGCAGCCCGGGGAGGGGGAGGGGGAGGGGCGGGCCTCAGACATGGGCCACCTCTAACCTCCCCACCCCCGTACCCAGAGGACTCAGCAAGGATGGGGGTGAGCGGAGGGGCCCCTAAGGACCCCAGGTGAAAGGAGGCTGCACACTGGCTCCAGTGGCATCCAGCAAGTGATTAAAATTACAGCCTGGCCGGCTTTTTCCCTGTGAGGAAATACTCTGCAAAGGAACCCTTTGCTCTGAGTAAAGGGATTAGTTCAGTATATTCTCATGTGGCCTCACCCTGCCCTTGTTTGCTGACTTTTGAAGCTGCCACCACCCTGATCTGACCCAGATATGAATAGGATAAAAATAGCCAGGAGGCAACTCAAAAGGCCAGGTGATATCTCCTGGCATTGGGTGATCACAGACAGCATTTATCCAGTGCCAGGCTGCTGAGAATCTGTTCCCTTGTTTCATGGACCTGAAGGGGAGCGTCTGACACCAGTACCGACTCCTTCCTTCTTCTCTCTGTCTAAGCAGCTGCTATCAGGATGCTCTTCTGCGAGTGCTCTAGCTGTAAATGAACGTTTCCTTTTCCGCTTGCATCCTTAGAAAGGAGAACATACAAACTATAATTCATTCAGCAGTAACGGATGAACGCTCGGTCCCTAAGGGCCCGTGACAGCCACTAATCACAGTGCCCTGCACAGAACTCTGCACCCCTCCTCTGCGTCACATCCTAACTAACGTGTCACCAAAGTGTGCATTAGCCTGAGCCTCGGTTTTCTCATGTGTAATTTGCGGATGTGAGGACTTACCTTACGTATTTTAGCAAAGATAAAATAAGCGCAATTTAAATGCTTTTTGAAGTTTTATTAGATTTTGGACTTATTATTTCTTTGGAATAGAGCAATAGCATCTTTTTTTACTTTATTTTTATTTTTATTTTTAAAAAATCTTTATTGGAGTATAATTGCTTTACAATGGTGTGTTAGTTTCTGCTGTATAACAAAGTGAATCAGCTATACATATACATATATCCCCGTATCTCCTCCCTCTTGCGTCTCCCTCCCACCCTCCCTATTCCCACTCCTCTAGGTGGTCACAATGCACCTAGCTGATATCCCTGTGCTATGCGGCTGCTTCCCACTGCTACCTATTTTACATTTGGTAGTGTATATATGTCTATGCCACTCTCTCACTTCATCCCAGCTTCCCCTTCCCCCTCCCCGTGTCCTCAAGTCCATTCTCTTTGCCTGTGTCTTTATTCCTGTCCTGCCCCTAGGTTCTTCAGAACCTTTTTTTTTTTTTTTTAGATTTCATATATATATGTGTTAGCACACAGTATTTGTTTTTCTCTTTCTGACTTACTTCACTCTGTATGATAGTCTCTAGGTCCATCCACCTCACTACAAATAACTCAATTTGGTTTCTTTTTATGGCTGAGTAATATTCCATTGTATATATGTGCCACATCTTCTTTATCCATTCATCTGTCGATGGACACTTAGGTTGCTTCCATGCCCTGGCTATTGTAAATAGAGCTGCAATGAACATTGTGGTACATGACTCTTTTTGAATTTCTCAGGGTATATGCCCAGTAGTGGGATTGCTGGGTCATATGGTAGTTCTATTTTTAGTTTTTTAAGGAACCTCCATACTGTTCTCCATAGTGGCTGTATCAATTTACATTCCCACCAACAGTGCAAGAGGGTTCCCTTTTCTCCACACCCTCTCCAGCACTTATTGTTTGTAGATTTTTTGATGATGGCCATTCTGACTAGTGTGAGGTGATACCTCATTGTAGTTTTGATTTGTATTTCTCTAATGATTAGTGATATTGAGCATCCTTTCATGTGTTTGTTGGCAATCTGCATATCTTCTTTGGAGAAATGTCTATTTAGGTCTTCTGCCCATTTTTGGATTGGGTTGTTTGTTTTTTTGATATTGAGCTGCATGAGCTGCTTATAAATTTTGGAGATTAATCCTTTGTCAGTTGCTTCATTTGCAAATAGTTTCTCCCATTCTGAGGGTTGTCTTTTCATCTTGTTTATGGTTTCCTTTGCTGTGCAAAAGCTTTTAAGTTTCATTAGGTCCCATTTGTTTACTTTTGTTTTTATTTCCATTTCTGCATACAGGTCTTTTGTCTCCTTAGGTAGGTTTATTCCTAGGTATTTTATTCTTTTTGTTGCAATGGTAAATGAGAGTGTTTCCTTAATTTTTCTTTCAGATTTTTCATCATTAGTGTATAGGAATGCAAGAGATTTCTGTGCATTAATTTTGTATCCTGCTACTTTACCAAATTCATTGATTAGCTCTAGGAGTTTTCTGGTAGCATCTTTAGGATTCTCTATGTATAGTATCATGTCATCTGCAAACAGTGACAGCGTTACTTCTTCTTTTCTGATTTGGATTCCTTTTATTTCTTTTTCTTCTCTGATTGCTGTGGCAAAAACTTCCAAATCTATGCTGAATAATAGTGGTGAGAGTGGGCAACCTTGTCTTGTTCCTGATCTTAGTGGAAATGGTTTCAGTTTTTCACCATTGTGAACAATGTTGGCTGTGGGTTTGTCATATATGGCCTTTATTATGTTGAGGTAAGCTCCCTCTATGCCTACTTTCTGGAGAGTTTTTATCATAAATGGGTGTTGAATTTTGTCGAAAGCTTTTTCTGCATCTATTGAGGTGATCATATGGTTTTTCTCCTTCAATTTGTTAATATGGTGTATCACATTGATTGATTTGCGTATATTGAAGAATCCTTGCATTCCTGGCATAAACCCCACTTGATCATGGTGTATGATCCTTTTAATGTGCTGTTGGATTCTGTTTGCTAGTATTTTGTTGAGGATTTTTGTATTTATGTTTATCAGTGATATTGGCCTGTAGTTTTCTTTCTTTGTGACATCTTTGGTTTTGGTATCAGGGTGATGGTGGCCTCATAGAATGAGTTTGGGAGTGTTCCTTCCTTTGCTATATTTTGGAAGAGTTTGAGAAGGATAGGTGTTAGCTCTTCTCTAAATGTTTGATAGAATTTGCCTGTGAAGCCATCTGGTCCTGGGCTTTTGTTTGTTGGAAGATCTTTAATCGCAGTCTCAATTTCAGGGCTTATGATTGGTCTGCTTATATTTTCTATTTCTTCCTGGTTGAGTCTCGGAACGTTGTGCATATCTAAGAATTTGTCCATTTCTTCCAGGTTGTCCATTTTATTGGCATAGTGTTGCTTGTAGTAATCTCTCATGATCCTTTGTATTTCTGCAGTGCCAGTTGTTACTTCTCCTTTTTCATTTCTGATTCTATTGACTTGAGTCTTCTCCCTTTTTTTCTTGATGAGTCTGGCTAATGGTTTATCAATTTTGTTTATCTTCTCAAAGAACCAGCTTTTAATTTTATTGATCTTTGCTATCGTTTCCTTCATTTCTTTTTCATTTATTTCTGATCTGATCTTTATGATTTCTTTCCTTCTGCTAACTTTGGGGTTTTTTTGTTCTTCTTTCTCTAATTGCTTTAGGTGTAAGGTTAGGTTGTTTATTTGAGATGTTTCTTGTTTCTTGAGGTAGGATTGTATTGCTATAAACTTCCCTCTTAGAACTGCTTTTGCTGTATCCCATAGGTTTTGGGTCATCGTGTTTTCATTGTCATTTGGTTCTAGGTATTTTTTGATTTCCTCTTTGATTTCTTCAGTGATCTCTTGGTTATTAAGTAGTGTATTGTTTAGCTTCCATGTGTTTGTATTTTTTACCTATTTTTTCCTGTAATTGACATCTAGTCTCATAGCGTTGTGGCTGGAAAAGTTACTTGATATGATTTCTGTTTTCTTAAATTTACCAAGACTTGAGTTGTGACCCAAGATATGATCTATCTTGGAGAATGTTCCATGAGCACTTGAGAAGAAAGTGTATTCTGTTGTTTTTGGATGGAATGTCCTATAAATATCAATTAAGTCCATCTTGTTTAATGTACCATTTAAAGCTTGTGTTTCCTTATTTATTTTCATTTTGGATGATCTGTTCATTGACGAAAGTGGGGTGTTAAAGTCCCCTACTATGATTGTGTTATTGTCGATTTCCCCTTTTATGGCTGTTAGCATTTGCCTTATATATTGAGATGCTCCTATGTTGGGTACGTAAATATTTACAATTGTTATATCTTCGTCTTGGATTGATCCCTTGATCATTATGTATTGTCCTTCCTTGTCTCTTGTAACATTCTTTATTTTAAAGTCTATTTTATCTGATAAGAGTATTGCTACTCCAGCTTTCTTTTGGTTTCCATTTGCATGGAATATCTTTTTCTATCCCCTCACTTTCAGTTTGTATGTGTCCCTAGGTCTGAAGTGGGTCTCTTGTAGACAGCATATATATCGGTCTTGTTTTTGTATCCATTCAGCCAGTCTGTGTGTTTTGGTTGGAGCATTTAATCCATTTACATTTAAGGTAGTTATTGATATGTATGTTCTTATTACCATTTTCTTAATTGTTTTGGGTTTGTTATTGTAGGTCTTTTCCTTCTCTTGTGTTTCCTGCCCAGAGAAGTTCCTTTAGTATTTGTTGTAAAGCTTGTTTGGTGGTGCTGGATTCTCTTAGCTTTTGCTTGTCTGTAAATATTTTAATTTCTCCGTCAAATCTGAATGAGATCCTTGCTGGGTAGAGTAATCTTTTTTTTTTAAAATTTATTAATTAATTTATTTATTTTGGCTGTTTTGGGTCTTTGTTTCTGTGCAAGGGCTTTCTCTAGTTGCGGCGAGCAGGAGCCACTCTTCATCGCTGTGCGCGGGCCTCTCACTATAGTGGCCTCTCTTGTTGCGGAGCATAGGCTCCAGACGTGCAGGCTCTGTAGTTGTGGCTCATGGGCCCAGTTGCTCCGCGGCTATGTGGGATCTTCCCAGACCAGGGCTCGAACCCATGTCCCCTGCATTGGCAGGCGGATTCTCAACCACTGCACCACCAGGGAAGCCCTAGAGTAATCTTGGTTGTAAGTTTTTCCCTTTCATCACTTTAAATATATCCTGCCACTCCCTTCTGACTTGCAGAGTTTCTGCTGAAAGGTCAGCTGTTAACCTTATGGGCATTTTCTTGTATGTTATTTGTTGTTTTTCCCTTGCTGCTTTTAATATTTTTTCTTTGTATTTAATTTTTGGTAGTTTGATTAATGTGTGTCTTGGCGTGTTTCTCCTTGGATTTATCCTATATGGGACTCAGGGAAGTTTTCAACTATAATCTCTTCAAATATTTTCTCAGTCCCTTTCTTTTTCTCTTCTTCTTCTGGGACCCCTATAATTTGAATGTTGGTGCATTTAATGTTGTCCCAGAGGTCTCTGAGACTGTCCTCAATTCTTTTCATTCTTCTTTGCTTATTCTGCTCTGTGGTAGTTATTTCCACTATTTTATCTTCCAGTTCACTTATCCATTCTTCTGCCTCAGTTATTCTGCTATTGATTCCTTCTAGAGAATTTAAAATTTCATTTATTTTGTTGTTCATCATTGTTTGTTTGCTCTTTAGTTCTTCTAGGTCCTTGTTAAACATTTCTTGTAATTTCTCCATTGTATTTCCAAGATTTTGGATCATCTTTACTATCATTACTCTGAATTCTTTTTCAGGTAGACTGCCTATTTCCTCTTCATTTGTTTGGTCTTGTGGGTTTTTGCCTTGCTCCTTCATCTGCTGTGTGTTTCTCTGTCTTCTCATTTTGCTTAACTTACTGTGTTTGGGGTCTCCTTTTCACAGGCTGCAGGTTCGTAGTTCCCATTGTTTTTGGTGTCTGTCCCCAGTGGCTAAGGTTGGTTCAGTGGGTTCTGTAGGTTTCTTCGTGGAGGGGACTGGTACCTGTGTTCTGGTGGATGAGGCTGGATCTTGTCTTTCTGGTGGGCTGGACCGTGTCCTGTGGTGTGTTTTGGGGTGTCTGTGACCTTATTATGATTTTAAGCAGCCTCTCTGTTAATGGGTGGTGTTTTGTTCCCATCTTGCTAGTTGTTTGGCATAGGGTGTCCAGCACTGTAGCTTGCTGGTCGTTGAGTGGAGCTGAGTCTTAGGGTTGAGATGGAGATCTCTGGGAGAGCTTTCACTGTACGATAACACGTGCAGCTGGGAGGTCTCTGGTGGACCAATGTCCTGAACTCGGCTCTCCCACCTCAGACGCACAGGCCTGACACCTGGCTGGAGCACGAAGACCCTGCCAGCCACACGGCATATGCCTGGCACAGTACTAGATGCTCAAGATACAGCAGTGAATGAGAGAGATGATGTACTTTGCCCTCCTGAAGTTTATATCCAGTTGTATTTATATCAAGCAGGGCATATAATTTCCTTGTCTCAATTCTCTCATCTGTGGGGGGAGAAGAGACAGGCACCATGTCCCACTCACTGTGCTCTCTAGAGCAATAGCATCTTAATTGATCTCCTACTCTCTAAAAGTGATGATAATGATAATGGAAACTAACAGTTAACCCAGAATAAATATTATTCAACTGTTGGCTCCTTTTATATGCTTTGTCAGAACTTAATCATTAGATTTGCTCTATACACTGGTTGTTATTTTAATTTTACATACAAAAAATGGGGATCTGTGAAGTTAAAGGCATTTGTTGCCAAGCTAGTTAAAAGCCTGTGAATGAAACCCACATGTGTTTTCTCTTAACTCTTTTACCATGCAGTTGCTTCTCTGCCCAAGCTATCTTTAACCCTAGTGCTTTCACTATTTTCCTAAAGTACGATGGAGTCCTGCCACTTCTTGTC